>NC_088219.1:7993936-7997582 GCF_036934945.1 Oncorhynchus masou masou
GTCAGAAGGTGAATTCACCAATTTGTAAGTCGCTCTGGATAAGAGCGTCTGCTAAATGACTTAAATGTAAATGTAAATGTATAGTCTAATAGACATGTACTGGGTTTAGCTAACAGTCTAGTAGACATGTACTGGGTTGAATTAACAGTATAATAGACATGTACTGGGTTTAACTAACAGTTTAATAGACATGCACTGGTTTCAACTAACAGTCTAAAATACATGTACTGGGTTTAACTAACAGTCTAAAAGACATGTACTGGGTTTAACTAAGAGTCTAAAAGACATGTACTGGGTTTACATGGTGTCTGTATATTATATATGCAGTGATTGACTCCCTCCCTCCGTGTGTGTGTGTGTGTGTGTGTGTGTGTGCGTGTGTGTGTGTGTGTGTGTGTGTGTGTGTGTGTGTGTGTGTGTGTGTGTGTGTGTGTGTGTGTGTGTGTGTGTGTGTGTGTGTGTGTGTGTGTGTGTGTGTGTGTGTGTGTGCGTATAGAGGCTCCAGTCTTGTTGACCCAGCGTAGTGTGGTGTCTGTGTTTGAGGGCAGTGATGTCCAGCTCACCTGTATCCTGCAAGCTAACTATCCTCCGGTCAATCAGAATTGTCTGGTTCAACAACCGGAGACAGGAAGTCATACAGGTACATGCCCTGCCCCCTCTGAATCTGGTGCCAATTACCTGCTGCTAACTCTTTGCGAATCTAGGCACCGCAGTACCTCCAGGCTCTGATCAGGTATTTCTTGAAGAGGTGGGGTTTCCGGAGATGCCCAACACGGTGAGGGTGGAGAGGAGGATCTGATGGTTCACAGTATCGAAGGCAGCCGATAGGTCTAGAAGGATGAGAGCAGAGGAGAGAGAGTTAGCTTTAGCAGTGCGGAGCGCCTCCGTGATACAGAGAAGAGCAGTCTCAGTTGAATGACTAGTCTTGAAACCTGACTGATTTGGATCAAGAAGGTCATTCTTAGAGAGATAGCGGGAGAGCTGGCCAAGGACGGCACGTTCAAGAGTTTTGGAGAGAAAAGAAAGAAGGGATACTGGTCTGTAGTTGTTGACATCGGAGGGATCGAGTGTAGGTTTTTTCAGAAGGGGTGCAACTCTCGCTCTCTTGAAGACGGAAGGGACGTAGCCAGCGGTCAGGGATGAGTTGATGAGCGAGGTGAGGTGAGGGAGAAGGTCTCCGGAAATGGTCTGGAGAAGAGAGGAGGGGATAGGGTCAAGCGGGCAGGTTGTTGGGCGGCCGGCCGTCACAAGGAGCGAGATTTCATCTGGAGAGAGAGGGGAGAAAGAGGTCAGAGCACAGGGTAGGGCAGTGTGAGCAGAACCAGCGGTGTCGTTTGACTTAGCAAACGAGGATCGGATGTCGTCGACCTTCTTTTCAAAATGGTTGACGAAGTCATCTGCAGAGAGGGAGGAGGGGGAGGGGGAGGAGGATTCAGGAGGGAGGAGAAGGTGGCAAAGAGCTTCCTAGGGTTAGAGGCAGATGCTTGGAATTTAGAGTGGTAGAAAGTGGCTTTAGCAGCAGAGACAGAGGAGGAAAATGTAGAGGAGGGAGTGAAAGGATGCCAGGTCCGCAGGGAGGCGAGTTTTCCCTCATTTCCGCTCGGCTGCCCGGAGCACTGTTCTGTGAGCTCGCAATGAGTCGTCGAGCCACGGAGCGGGAGGGGAGGACCGAGCCGGCCTGGAGGATAGGGGACATAGAGAGTCAAAGGATGCAGAAAGGGAAGAGAGGAGGGTTGAGGAGGCAGAATCAGGAGATAGGTTGGAGAAGGTATGAGCAGAGGGAAGAGATGATAGGATGGAAGAGGAGAGAGTAGCGGGGGAGAGAGAGCGAAGGTTGGGATGGCACGATACCATCCGAGTAGGGGCAGTGTGGGAAGTGTTGGATGAGAGCGAGAGGGAAAAGGATACAAGGTAGTGGTCGGAGACTTGGAGGGGAGTTGCAATGAGGTTAGTGGAAGAACAGCATCTAGTAAAGATGAGGTCGAGCGTATTGCCTGCCTTGTGAGTAGGGGGGGAAGGTGAGAGGGTGAGGTCAAAAGAGGAGAGGAGTGGAAAGAAGGAGGCAGAGAGGAATGAGTCAAAGGTAGACGTGGGGAGGTTAAAGTCACCCAGGACTGTGAGAGGTGAGCCGTCCTCAGGAAAGGAGCTTATCAAGGCATCAAGCTCATTGATGAACTCTCCGAGGGAACCTGGAGGGCGATAAATGATAAGGATGTTAAGCTTGAAAGGGCTGGTAACTGTGACAGCATGGAATTCAAAGGAGGCGATAGACAGATGGGTAAGGGGAGAAAGAGAGAATGACCACTTGGGAGAGATGAGGATCCCAGTGCCACCACCCCGCTGACCAGAAGCTCTCGGGGTGTGCGAGAACACGTGGGCGGACGAAGAGAGAGCAGTAGGAGTAGCAGTGTTATCTGTGGTGATCCATGTTTCCGTCAGTGCCAAGAAGTCGAGGGACTGGAGGGAGGCATAGGCTGAGATGAACTCTGCCTTGTTGGCCGCAGATCGGCAGTTCCAGAGGCTACCGGAGACCTGGAACTCCACGTGGGTCGTGCGCGCTGGGACCACCAGATTAGGGTGGCCGCGGCCACGCGGTGTGGAGCGTTTGTATGGTCTGTGCAGAGAGGAGAGAACAGGGATAGATAGACACATAGTTGACAGGCTACAGAAGAGGCTACGCTAATGCAAAGGAGATTGGAATGACAAGTGGACTACACGTCTCAAATGTTCAGAAAGTTAAGCTTACGTAGCAAGAATCTTATTGACTAAAATGATTGAAATGATACAGTACTGCTGGAGTAGGCTAGCTGGCAGTGGCTGCGTTGTTGACTTTGTAGGCTAGCTGGCAGTGGCTGCGTTGTTGACACTACACTAATCAAGTCGTTCCGTCGAGTGTAATAGTTTCTACAGTGCTGCTATTCGGGGCTAGCTGGCTAGCTAGCAGTGTTGATTACGTTACGTTACGTTGAAAGAACGACAATAGCTGGCTAGCTAACCTAGAAAATCGCTCTAGACTACACAATTGTCTTAGATACAAAGACGGCTATGTAGCTAGCTAGCTACAATCAAACAAATCAAACCGTTGTACTGTAATGAAGTGAAATGAAAATGTGATACTACCTGTGGAGCGAAGCGGAATGTTGACCGGGTTGTTGAAGTTCAATTCGGTAGACGTTGGCTAGCTGTTGGCTAGCTAGCTAGCAGTATCTCCTACGTTAAGGACGACAAATAGCTGGCTAGCTAACCTAGGTAAATTAAGATAATCACTCTAAGTCTACACACTCTAAACTACACAATTATCTTGGATACGAAGACAGCAAAGACAACTATGTAGCTAGCTAACACTACACTAATCGAGTCGTTCAGTTGAGTGTAATAGTTTCTACAGTGCTAGTAGACGGTGGACGTTAGCTAGCTGCTGGGCAGATAGCAGTGTAGACTACGTTAGGACGACGAAATACGATAATTACGCAATTATCTTTGATACAAAGACGGCTATGTAGCTAGCTAAGAAGAAATTGCTAAGATTAGACAAATCAAACCGTTGTACTATAATGAAATGTAATGAAAATGTAATGAAAAGTTATACTACCTGCGGACCGAAGTGTAGATGCGACCGCTCGCTCCAACCCGGAACCGGGAAACA
>NC_088219.1:7998082-8083082 GCF_036934945.1 Oncorhynchus masou masou
CTATCGCTTCAATGGCTGACCAAGCATTATCACTATTGGAGACAGATTTTAAGATATTACAAGGGTCTTTTATACAGCTGAACTTCTTTTAAATGTAAAGAAAACACATTTTATGATTTGCAATAGGTTCAAAAACTTGGTTGAAAATACACTTACGAGCTTAGATGGCTCTCAAATTAATCAGGTCTCTGCATATACATACTTAGGAATATGTTTTTATTTTATTTTTTCTTTATTTAACCAGGCAGGTCAGTTAAGAACACATTCTTATTTTCAATGACGGCCTGGGAACAGTGGGTTAACTGCTTGTTCAGGGGCAGAACGACAGATTTGTACCTTTTCAGCTCAGGGGTTTGAACTCACAACCTTCCAGTTACTAGACCAACGCTCTAACCACTAGGCTACCCTGGATGGATGATAAACTGTCTTAAAAATTCATATTGACGAACTTTGTAAATGGCTAAAAATCATGCTATGCTTCCTCTATAGAGACAGGATGTGTTTGTCCTCTACAAATAGAAGACAAATTATGCAAGCTACGTTTATTGTGCAAGCTACGTCTGTTATAGATTATGACAATATTATTTACATGCTTTTTCCTGTTACGCTCCTTGCCTATGGAGTAGCCTGCAGACTAAACTTAAACTTGAGACTCTTGTCCCCCTTGACCATTTTAAATATTTATTGGAGCATTTTTATTTTTGTATTGCTTGTAACTGTTTCGGGTAATGCAAGTTTTTGTGCTGTTAGTAGAATAACCTGTGTAAATGTAATCTGTTGCTGTATTTTTTAATTATCTGTGATCATTTTGTTTGTCTTGTTTAGCTTTTTAATCGTTGTACCTAAACTGTATGTGTAAACATGTACACGCAGGGCCCAGCTGTAAAAGCGACCTTGGTCTCAGTCTGTGTTCCTTGTTGAAATAAAGGTATAATAATAAAGAATAATATATTGGTTCTAATCCCAGGTCAAGTGTTTTATATAATGCTTCTAATCCCAGCCAGGTGTTTTATATATTGGTTCTAATCCAGCCAGGTGTTTTATATATTGGTTCTAATCCCAGACAGGTGTTTTAAATATTGGTTCTAATACCAGCCAGATGTTTTAAACTTTGATTCTAATCCCAGCCAGGTTTATATAATGGTTCTATTCCCAGTCAGGTGTTTTTATATTGGCTCTAATCCGGCCTGGTGTTTTTTATATTGGTTCTAATCCAGCCAGGTGTACACGGGACCCCAGTTCACCATCACTAGGATTCTGCGGATGCGCACGGGTACCTATGCCTGTCAGGCTCAGAACACACACCTCAACACCCGCTCTCTCAAGACCATCAACCTCACTGTTTACTGTGAGTAACCTCTGACTTCTAAACCATAACCCCTGACTTCTAACACCTGACCTCACACACACAAACATACACACCGGAAAACACATATACCGACACGACACACACACACACGCACGCACGCACGCACGCACACACACACACACACACACACACACACACACACACACACACACACACACACACACACACACACACACACACACACACACACACACACACACACACACAATAACAACACATTCAACACAGTGTTGTGTTGTATGTTGTCCCCCTGTCCCCCAGACCCTCCAAATGGTTCCCCCTCCTGCTCTGTTCTGCCAGCAATGAACTACTCCTCCCTCAACCTGACCTGTTCATGGCCAGGGGGCCTGCCCCCCCCTTCACTACGCTGGACCACAAACCTTCTGGCCCAGGTACACACGCAGACACATGCACACGCATGCACACACGCAGAAAGGGTCCTAACAAATTTAATTATTGTTGTTCTGGTTAATATTGTACCAGGGAGTGGTGTGGCTTGGGGGTGAAGGGGCATGGCCAGCCAACAATGTCTCCGTACTGCAGTCTGGATCCCAGACCTCCAACAACTCTCTGTTCACCTGCCTGGGGATACACCCTGCTCTCAACACCTCCACACAATGCACTGCACGGGCTTGTAAGTCTCACACACAGCATGGTCCTATATGCCACATACACGTACACACACCAGTGTTGTGGAAGCTACACTGAAAATATAGTTTACCAAACTACCAATTACTTAACACTGGAAGAAGTTAAGCTATTTTATTTATTTAACCTTTATTTAACTAGGCAAGTTAGTTAAGAACAAATTCTTATTTACAATGATGGCCTACCAAAAGGCCTCCTGCGGGACGACGTCTGGGATTTAAAAAATACATAAAAAATATAGGACAAAAAACACATCGCGACAAGAGAGACAACACACTACATAAAGAGATACCTAAGACAACAACATAGCAAGGCAGCAACTGTTACGATAACTAGGAGTGGTGGGTGGAATCAGGCGCAGAGAGCAGGGTTCAGTCGTTTGTCAAATTTATTCACCAGCGCAACAAAAACGGTCACGCCAACACACAGGGCGTATATAAGTTGCCAGTCCAAACAACAGGACAGAAATAGTCCGGTGAATAATGACACGAACAAAATAACACCTTCCAACACGGAGTAACAAGAAACAAGCCCGCACAAATACCCAGCGGGCCTAGTGCCCTTAAATACCCTACAAACAAACCCTAATACAAAACAGGTGTACCCAATTAACCAGTAACCAAAAACAAACGGAAAGGGAATCGATGGCAGCTAATAGGCCGGAGACGACGACCGCCGAGCCCCGCCCGAACAGGAAGAGGCACCATCCTCGGCGAGATTCATGACAGCAACACATGACAACATAATATATATCACGCAGGGCAGCCACAACTGTCAGTAAGAGTGACCATGATAGAGCCTTTGAATGAAAAGATTGAGATAAACTGTTCAGTTTGAGTGTTCGTTGCAGCTCGTTCCATTCGCTAGCTGCAGCGAACTGAAAAGACAAGCGACCCAGGGATGTGTGTATTTTGGGGACCTTTAACAGAATGTGACTGGCCGAACTGGTGTTGTATGTGAAGAATGAGGACTGCAGTAAATATCTCAGATAGGGGGGAGTGAGGCCTAAGAGGGATTTATAAATGAGCATCAACCAGTGGGTCTTGCGACAGGTATACAGAGATGACCCATTTACCGAGGAGTGTAGAGTGCAGTGATGTGTTCTTTAAGGAGCATTGGTAGTAAAACTGATGGCCAAATGGTAAAACACATCTAGCCGCTCGAGAGCACCCTTACCACTAAAGTTTTCTTAACTAAATATAAAAACGTAGTTTATATTTTTTTAAATGTGTGAAAGCACACATTTGTAATTCCCAAACCCTAAAAGTAATTGGAAAGGTAGATACAAATGTTGTGTGACATTGTGGTTACAATAAAGAATTTAGCCCATCATGCAAATGATTCCTATTAGCAGGACATCAGACTTTTTATAAAAGTAGCCCGGCTACTGTTGTGAAAATCCCTCAACTTGCAATGTATTCGAAGTACTCTAAAGTGTTACATTTCTAAACAGCATTTTATCATCAACATCTTTATGCTTTTGTTAATCTTTCTGTAGCAATTTTGGGCAAATTGCTCAAGGGCCACGGTTGATTCGTTTGTGAAGGTGACATTATTGAATGTCTCACCAGCTTTGATCCATGTCTGGGCCTGTAGGACGCAAAGTTTTTGTTTGTCAGACGAATAATTTTGTCAAAACTACAGAACAGTACAAAAAAAGTGAACACACATGGTTAATGTTCTGAGAATAAAAAAATAAATATGTATATATATATAAAATATTTCTTACCGAGCCGTGATGCCCGCAGATTACAGATTGCCTTTGCCGATCGCTCATCATGTTCATTCTTCAGTGAGACAATGGCTTGAATAGTGTGACGACCCTCCCACTCTGTCTGCCGTATTCTGTCTTTGTTCTTGTTTCCTTATTAGGATGCCGGTGGGCGGAGTTGGGGAGGGCCGTCAGCTACATGGGAAACACCTGGGCCAGGTGTGTCCCAGGATAAATAGACCTCTTCCACATTCATGGAGGAGTCTCTCTCCATGCAGACACCTTTGTAGATTGTGTTGTGGTTCTTGGTGGCCTTTTGTTTGTTTGCATTGGCACCTTTCAACACCCTGCATTATCACATTCATGCATGCAAAACACTCACTTACACTACTGATTACTGATTACACACACCATTGTATATTTTCCTTAGTTGCTTTGGTTAATAAATATATATTTTGTTACTCCTTATCTCCACGTTGTCTCCCTTTGTTACGGGCTTTGAGCCGGTTCGTGACAATAGTCATTGACTCACTCACGCATTGAAAGGGAACGAGATGGAGTCACAATCCATGCCAGGCACACCTGTGAGTTCTGGAACTCCACCTGCGACAGGCAGAGTCAACATATGGTACGGGGCGGGTTGTCAGGTTTTCGGTTCCCCCCAGAACAACAGGTTCACCCTGACAACAGAACTTGACCAACTGTTAACCAGGCACAGGCACTTCCCGCTGTGGCCGTCTATTTCAGCATCATTTCGTGATTCTCTGAGACAAGCAATGGAGAAATTAAAATGTTTAAATATTTCATGATATTCTTAAGATATGTGTTGACTGAATATAAGTAAGTGTTGTCTGCTAAACAATCATGTTAGGTTTCTCCAGAAATAAATCATTCTAAATACCTGGCTCTATTTACAAATTAGTGAGAATGTCTCAGCCCATGTTCAAGAATTGCCTTTTTCTCGCTCACCCCAGGTTAATAACCTTTTGCGACGAGCAATCCCGGATCCGGGATTGTAATCCTAGCTTCAAATTCATTAGCATAACGCAGCGGACATAAATACCCCTAAAAACTTTTCCTATTCATGAAAATCGCAAATTAAATGAATGAAATATATTCAAACACAAGCTTAGCCTTTTCTTAACAACACTGTCATCTCAGATTTTCAAAATATGCATTACAGCCAACGCTAGACATATCTAAACCAGATCTATTGTGTTATATTCTCCTACATTCAATTCACATGTACACAACCTTCAGAGTGTTTTCTTTCAAATGGTACCAAGAATATGCATATCCTTGGTTCTGTGCCTGAGCTACAGGCTGTTAGATTTGGGTATGTCTTCAGGCGGAAATTGCACAAAGTAGGGCGGAGCTGTAAGAGGATTTATCCTCTTAACTCTTAAGAATATAACACAATAGATCTGGTTTAGATAAAACAATGAAAAAAAGCATATGTTTTTTATTTTTATTTTTGTATCATCTTTAAAATGAACAAGATAAAACAAACATTCAGATAGGATGATGGGGACAATTTCATTTCAGTGAAAACTATAAGAGGGCAACGGTACTTGTGCAAAGTTTCAGAATGATAACTTCCAAAATGAGTGTGCTACATGACATTTATCATGAAGTCACCCAGGTGTCCCACACAAGTAGCCCAAATGTACCCAAGTGGCCAAATTGGTGAAGGTATACATTTTGCAACAAATAACTATATACAAAATACCAAAACGGTATTCTAACACACCCCCCCACAAAAAAAATTGAGAAAAAAAAGAAAGAAAAAAAAGAAAAATATATATATACATGTATATACTTGCAACGCCAAGCGTCGTGGGTTCGATTCCCGCTGGGGCCACCCATATGTAAAAGTAGTGGCCCCAGCCGACTTGTAAGTCGCTTTGGACAAAAGCGTCTGCTAAATGGGATATATTATTATTATATTATATTATAATGATATTCTCTGAAAAAAATCATTATTTGATATTCTAATGTTACCTAAGATCTTCATAAACACATCCAAATCGTTATACTTCTGATAGTATTTATGAAATGTATTTATTAAACTCTTAGAATGTTGACATTATAAAGACGTGTCATCGGCCCGAATCGGGGTCTGTTTAGGCTTTTCTAGTGTTAAAAACAAAAATGATCTTTCAAAGGAGAATTAGGCAGATCTAATGCCAAAAAAAGAAATTCTTGCCTTCTTCACCCATGTTTTATTTTATTCATGCAAAAAAGCAGTGTGTAGTTTCTGTAGAAAACTAAACCACTTCATGGATAAAAAGCAAATGAAAACACTATTTAGATTTTAATTTAGTTCAATTACCACTAATCTCTCTCTCGCTCTCTCTCTCTCTCTCTCTCTCTTTCTCTCTCTCTCTCTCTCTCTCTCTCTCTCAGGGTCTCCTTATGGTGAGCCAGTGTGTTCTGCTTATGCCACCGGGATGAACCAATACCTGCTGCTGTCCTGCTCCTGGGAAGGTGACCACAACAACAGTTACAGCCACAACAACCACCACAACAACAATACATATAATTATAATAATACTCTTGTAGGTGGGTCTCCCAAGGCTGTGGTGTGGTGGGAGGTGCCTAAAGAAGAGTGGAGGGGCCAAGAAGTGGAGACTTCCAAGATCCTGGTAATTCGTTCGAACTCCACCCAGAATGGACAGGCCTACACCTGTTATGCCAAACACCCCCTGGACACACACACCAGGACCTGCAGCCTTGGTAAAGAGCACTGTGAGATTGACATGTATCAGGTTTAACTAACAGTCTAACTGACATGTACTGGGTTTAACTAACAATCTAATTGACATGTACCAGGTTTAACTAATAGTCTAGAATATATGTACTGGATTTAACTAACAGTCTAATAGACATGTACTGGGTTTAACCAACAGTCTAAAAGACATGTATTGTGTTTAACTAAGTCTAATAGACATGTAATTGCAATTTTAATTTTATTTAACTAGACAAATCAGTTAAGAACAAATTCTTATTTTCAATTACGGCCTAGGAACAGTGGGCTTGTCACGCCTTGGTCTTAGTATTTTGTGTTTTCGTTAATTAGTGGGTCAGGCCAGGGTGTGACATGGGTTTATGTTGTTGTATTTCGTAGTGGGGTTTTTTAGTTATTGGGATTGCGGCTGAGTAGGGGTGTTGCATAGGTTTGGCTGCTTGAGGCGGTTCTCAATCAGAGTCAGGTGATTCTCGTTGTCTCTGATTGGGAACCGTATTTAGGTAGCCTGGGTTTCACTTTGTATTTCGTGGGTGAGTGTTCCTGTCTCTGTGTAGTTTCACCAGATAAGCTGTACTTAGGTTTCACGTTCCGTTTTGTTGTTTTGTATTTTGTCTCAGTATTTTCATGTATTCGTCATTTGTTTCATTAAACAACATGAGTAACCAACACGCTGCATTTCGGTCCGACTCTCTTGCAACAAACGAAGAACGCCGTTACAGGGCTGCCTTGTTCAGGGCAGAACAACAGATGTTTTACCTTGTCAGCTCGAGATTCGACCTGCATTCTTTCGGTTATTCGTTCAACGCTCTAACCACTACCACCCCACCTGCCACCCCATAACAGGTTTAACCTGTTGAAACTCTAGGGGCACAATTTCATTTTTGGATGAAAAACGTTCCCGTTTTAAACAAGATATTTTGTCACAAAAAGATGCTCGACTATGCATATAATTGATAGCTTTCGAAAGAAAACACTCTGACGTGTCCAGAACTGCAAAGATATTTTTTTGTTCAGGCGTGCCTAGAACGTGAGCTTCAGGCAAAACCAAGATGAGACGGCATCCAGGGAAATGAGCAGGATTTTTGAGGCTCTGTTTTCCATTGTCTCCTTATATGGCTGTGAATGCGAGAGGAGTAAGTCTGCCCTTTCTGTCGTTTCCCCAAGGTGTCTGCAGCATTGTGACGTATTTGTAGGCATATCATTGGAAGATTGACCATAAGAGACCACATTTACCAGGTGTCCGCCCGGTGTCTGCAGCCTGCGAGAATTTGTAAGTATTTTCCGTGATCATTGAAGACTGTCAAGATGAATGCCACAGAATGGTCAAGAGGAAATCAGGCTTCCTGAAGATATTTATCAATGAAGAATTCAGAAAAATGCAGGATTGATTCCAAACAAGGTGACGCCATATCAATGAAAAGGATATAGTTAAGAAATTGGCAAAAAGTTTGACCGTTGTAGGTGACTGGATTTTCCAAACAACGTTTGCCGGTGCCAACTTCGAACGATATTATGGAGCGATTTACAAATTCGGAAAAGCGATAGGTGATGAAGTTCTCCTGATGACAAAACGGAGCGATTTCTCCTACACACAGACGCTTTCAGGAAAAACTCCGCATTTGGTATGTAACTGAGAGTCTCCTCATTGAAAACATCCGAAGCTCTTCAAAGGTAAATGATTTTATTTAGTTTTTATCCATGTTCCGTCAGTGCCAAAAAGGACTGGAGGGAGGCATAGGCTGGAGATATGGTTCAAGGTAAATGATTTTATTTATTTTGTGAGAAAATGTTGTTGCGTGCTAAATGCTACTCAAAATGCTAAGCTAGCTTAGCATACTCTTACACAAATTAGTCAATTGCTATGGTTCAAAAGCATATTTTGAAAATCTGAGATGACAGTGTTGTTAAGAAAAGGTTAAAAGAACGAGCATAATAGCTTGAGAGCTCCAGACTACACAATTTTGAAAGATCTGAGATGAGGCAGGCATTATTTTCATTTTATTTGCGATTTTCAGAAATCGTTAACGTTGCGTTATGCTAATGAGCCTGAGGCTTTAGTCACGATCCCGGATGCGGGATGGGGAGTTTCAACTGGTTATTAACTACAACATTGTATGGTGTCTGTATATGAAGACAGAGATTGATTCTCTCTCTCTCTACCTGTGTTTGTGTGTTTATTTCTAGAAGTTTCTAGGGCATAACGTGCTTCAAAAGAAGCTAGAGTTCATATTCAACTTATGATGCCCAACCCACTGAACCCGGTTCCTGATCGAACTTGATTGTTTTCCTCCTTCCGGCCTATTCAAAACATGAGAAAGCTAACCATTGACTAGTGTCACCTGCAGAGTACTTATACTAAGGGAAAACAAACATTTACATTTTTTCAATAATTATTCTCAACAAAGAAATAACATATCTTTCAAGTTATGTGCACATTATTTCATACTTTTCACAAACGTAATTCATATTAACGAATGTTTTGCTTACATGTGAATAGGCCGAAAGAAGGAAGAGAATCGCAACAAATTGGATGCCGCCTTGTTGCCAGGCATCAAGGTGAATATGCACAAAATAGGCTATATCTTATGTCAATAAAAAAATACATATTCTGGTCTTCATAAATGTTATGTTTTTTTAAAGCCCTGATATCGGATAAGCTATATTATTATTACTACTACTACTACTACTACTACTACTAGATGCCATTGCCTGCCATTGTACCCTTGAGCAGACACTTAATCCCCCACAACAACAGCTCCCCCGCAACTCTCCAAGAGCTGTATATGTCTGTATGTGTGTCAGAAGGGTTGCGTTGGACCTGCAATTGACCTGTAAAGTTATCTTAATCTTACTACTATTGTGTGTGTGTGTGTGTGTGTGTGTTTGTGTATGTGCATGTGTGTAGTCCCGGTCAGTAAGCCCTATATTCTGCTGAGTGACGCATCCCCTGCGGAGGGATCTTCGGTGTCGCTGCGCTGCGGCCTGGAGAACGGTACTGGGCCACTTTACTTCCTGTGGGAGCATGAGCCATACAGTGGATTGGTCAACACCATCTCCCAGGGCAACAGCAGTGTGTTCAACATGACAGAAGTCCACCGTAACCACACAGGCTGGTATCGTTGTGGGGCCCGGAACCAGGTCAACCAGGAACGGTCCGACCGCATCTGGCTAGACATCATCTGTTAGTATACACACTACACACCGAACACTTCACCCTAAACCCTACACACTACCTCTAATGATGAACCCTAACTTCTAACCCATCTGGCTGGACATCATCTGTTAGTATACACACTACACACCGAACACTTCACCCTAAACCCTATACACTACCTCTAATGATGAACCCTAACTTCTAACCCATCTGGCTGGACATCATTTGTTATTATACACACTGAACACTACACCCTAACTCTACCCCAGTGGAGGCTGCTGAGGGGAGTATGGCTCATAATTATGGCTGGAACGGAGTAAATGGAATGGCAAACATTTTGAAACCATGCGTTTGATGTATTTCAAATCAAATCAAATTGTATTTGTCACATGTACCAAATAACTTAAAGTGAAATGCTTACTTACAAGCCCTTAACCAACAATGCAGTTATAAGAAAACATAAGTGTTATGTAAAAAATAAAAGTAACAAATAATTAAACAGCAACAGTAAAATAGCAATGGTAAGACTATATACAGGGGGTACCGGTACAGAGTAAATGTGCGGGGGCACCGGTTAGTCGAGGAAATTGTGGATAATAAACTCAGCTAAAAAAGAAACGTCCTCTCACTCTCAACTGCGTTTATTTTCAGCAAACTTAACATGTGTAAATATTTGTATGAACATAACAAGATTCAACAACTGAGACAAAAACTGAACAAGTTCCACAGACATGTGACTAACAGAAATGGAAAAATGTGTCCCTGAACAAAGGGGGGGGGGTCAAAATCAAAAGTAACAGTCAGTATCTGGTGTGGCCACCAGCTGCATTAAGTACTGCAGTGCATCTCCTCCTCAACAACTGGCACCAGATTTTCCAGATCTTGATGTGAGATGTTACCCCACTCTTCCACCAAGGCACCTGCAAGTTCCTAAACATTTCTGGGAGGAATGGCCCTAGCCCTCACCCTCCGATCCAACAGGTCCCAGACGTGCTCAATGGGATTGGGATTGGGATCCAGGCTCTTCACTGGCCATGGCAGAACACTGACATTACTGTCTTGCAGGAAATCACGCACATAACGAGCAGTATGGCTGGTGACATTGTCATGCTGGAGAGTCATGTCAGGATGAGCCTGCAGGAAGGGTACCACATGAGGGAGGAGGATGTCTTCAGTTGAGATTACCTGCAATGACAACAAACTGAGTCCGATGATGCTGTGACACACCCCCCCAGACCATGACGGACCCTCCACCTCCAAATTGATCCCGCTCCAGAGTTCAGGCCTCAGGGTAATGCTCATTCCTTCGACGATAAACGTGAATCTGACCATCACCCCTGATGAGACAAAACTGTGACTTGTCAGTGAAGAGAACTTTTTGTCAGTCCTGTCCGGTCCAGCAATGGTGGGTTTGTGCCCATAGGCGACGTTGTTGACCTGCCTTACAACAGGCCTACAAGCCCTCAGGCCAGCCTCTCTCAGTCTATTGCGGACAGTCTGAGCACTGATGTAGGGATTGTGCGTTCTTGGTGTAACTCGGGCAGTTGTTGTTTCCATCCTTTTCCTGTCCCCAGGTGTGATGTTCAGATGTACCGATCCTGTGCATGTGTTGTTATACATGGCCTGCCACTGCGAGGACGATCAGCTGTCCGTCCTGCCTCCCTGTAGCTCTGTCTTAGGCATCTCATAGTACGGACATTGCAATGTATTGCCCTGGCCACATCTGCAGTCCTCATTCCTCCTTGTAGCATGCCTAAGGCACGTTCACACAGATGAGCAGGGACCCTGGGCATTTTTCTTTTGGTGTTTTTCAGAGTCAGTAGAAAGGCCTCTTTAGTGTCCTAAGTTTTCATAACTGTGACTTTAATTGTTAGTGTCTTAACAAAAGTTCCACAGGTGCATGTTCACTAATTGTTTATGGTTCATTGAACAAGCATGGGAAACAGTGTTTTAACCCTTTACTATAAAAGATCTGTGAAGTTATTTAGATTTGTATTACTTATCTTTCAAAGACAGGGTCCTGAAAAGGGGATGTTTATGTTCATGTACACTACCGGTCAAAAGTTTTAGAACACCTACTCATTCAAGGGTTTTTCTTTATTTTTACTATTTTCTACATTGTAGAATAATAGTGAAGACATCAAAACGATGAAATAACACATGGAATCATGTAGTAACCAAAAAGTGTTAAACAAATCAAAATATATTTTATATTTGCGATTCTTCAAATAGCCACCCTTTGCCTTGATGACAGCTTTGCACACTATTGGCATTCTCTCAACCAGCTTCATGAGGTAGTCACCTGGAGTGCATTTCAATTTACAGGTGTGCCTTCTTAAAAGTTAATTTGGGGAATTTCTTTCCTTCTTAATGTGTTTGAGCAAATCAGTTGTATTGTGACAAGGTATGCGGGGTATGCAGAAGATAGACCTATTTGGTAAAAGATCAAGTCCATATTTTGTCAAGAACAGCTCAAATTAGCAAAGAGACGTGACAGTCCATCATTACTTTAAGACATTAAGGCCAGTCAATACAAAACATTTCAAGAACTTTGGAAGTTTTTCAAGTGCAGTCGCAAAAACCAAGTGTTATGATGAAACTCTCATGAGTTGTCAGTGCAATGGCTGGTCTGGAGTTCATCTGAAATTAACTATTATTTTTCAAATGATAAGAAAACTAATGTCATGCTTTTTCACCAAAAAAAATCGATGTACATAGATAAATGAGACGATTACCTTCAAGTAGATCTTTTTTCTTTTCATTTACCTCATACACTCTTGCTCATACACTCTACGTCCTGAGATTTGATTGACGGAATAATCCAGCCAATGGTTAGGCAGCTGTGGTTTAGGCAGAGGGAACTGATTAGTCAGAAGTAATATGTCCTGCGCCCTTAGCTGTACAAATTATTTTTTTTAACTTGCAAATCTCTTTCTACAAACTCACAAAACTTAAGACAAGTTTCCGAATCTCTTGGTAAAGTGACAACAGTGACAGAGCTCCGTGCGCCCACAGATTCAAAATCTGCAAGTGTATTTTTGATTCACTGCAGAATAGTCATACTCATGAACTGACTTGTAATAATTTGAAACATACAATATACTTGCAAGTGAAGCCGCTCAATAACTACATCATACCAGTCTTCCAACAGATTCCCATTCAGAGCAACACACAGAAGCATCCAGGGTCAATGCCCTGCTCAAGGGCATGTTGACCGAGCTACATCCAGGCCTAAAAACATGAACCCAAACCCTCCAAGACTCCCCCCACAGTTCCCCAATAGCTGTCCCTCAACCATTCGAGACCCCTCCCACATCCCACCCCAGGAGGAAAAGAATTTAATAAAAAATACAATTAATTCCATTCCCCACCCCCAAGAACCCCCCCCCCCAATGCACTAACAACCAAGACAATGAACTAAAGAGAAAAAAGGAAAAAGACAGAAGAAAACAGAAAACAACAATGCAAAAAAGAATAATAATTATAATAAAAAATGTAAAACAACGGACATCAATGACAACTAAAATCATAACAGCAAAGCCAACTGTATATGTTTGTGTGCATGTCGGGCACTATTACATGTATGTGTGTGTTCTTGTATGTATTTATTTGAATGAGATTGTGTGTATATGCATGTGTACAAACACCTGCATGGTAACAGCCTCAGGCAAACCCTGCATTAGTTGTAAAAACACTGCCACTTAGTGTCATTCAAATGTACTTTTTATTATGATTTATTTTGACTTTTTTATTTTATTTTTATATTTTTACTTTTATATTTGACCATCATTCTATCTCTCACACAGCAACTTCACTCCCACTTGTCTCCAATTCCACATACCAACCCTCAGCTTTCCTCAGCCCATCCCATCTATCTCTGCTGGCCACCCACTTCGGGTTTCTATGCAACACATATCTTTCACTATACTGTGATGTTTAATGTACAATTCCAATCAATCTAATTGAATCGAATCCACAGATTGCGAGTTGAAGATAAATACTTTTACTAAGAGTATTAGTATATTAGTAATTGACTGACCCGGTCTCTCCAGATCTCCTAACAGTACTATTTCTAGGGTCAATTTTAGATGAATGCTATGCATTTTCAGCCATTCCTAAACCTGAGACCAGAAACAGGCTACCTGAGGGCAATAGCAAAATAAATTGATTCTGCATCCTCACAACAAAATCTGCAGAGCTTCGATGATTTTATGCCCCAAATATTCAACATTTTGTTGGTGGCAAGAATTCTATATAATAATTTTATCTGAAAAGCACAGTCTTGAATCTTGCCTTGTTTAATACATCAACTCATACACTCTACCCTGTACCATGGAATCAGTACATCAAAAATTGATTTTTTTGCAATCTGTATGGCACAGTTGTCAACATCCTGGTCCTCAAATGGAACTGGTTTACTTTCCTATTTATGCTATTTTTATTCCTCTGCCAGTTTTGATCCTTTATATTGGGCAGACAGACCAGTTCCCTACCTCCTCCCGCTGCCACCCGCCTCCTCCATTGTTTGGGGGCAATGCTGTAATCAATTGGTTGTACTCTTGGATTGAGCAGACCTTTCCGTACAGTTCTAATAACTCCATGAACGACATAACTCTACTATTCCAATTTACAATATCATTTAAGAACAAAATACCCTTTTCAAACATCTTTCCCATAAATACAGGTATTTTATCAACCAGCATATTTGAGTTCAGCCATAATATTTGTTCAATCTTTTCAGGGGGATGAAATTGAAATTGTAGTCATGCAATGCTTGTTTGAAAAAGAGATGCTTTGGAAAAAGTATTATTTTCAATTAATCGAAAATGAGACATGGCAATCTGCACAAAGGAAAAATCTACTTGAGAATTATTTCGGGTTCAAGTAAAACTCTTGAATGAGTGAAGCTTTTAGAGAGGTTTAGTGCTTTTATATTTAAAAATCTCAACTCACCCAATTCATATTCATTGTATATATAGGCACGTTTTATTTTGTTTGGTTTAGCGTCCCAGATAAAGCAAAATATTTTTTGCTCATATGATTTGTAAAAAGAATCATCAGGAGTAGGCAGCGCCATAAGTAACTGCGTAAACTGAGATATGACAAAGGATTTAATCAGGGCAATTTTTCCATAAATAGACAGGTACAGTGCCTTGCGAAAGTATTCGGCCCCCTTGAACTTTGCAACCTTTTGCCACATTTCAGGCTTCAAACATGAAGATATAAAACTGTATTTTTTTGTAAAGAATCAACAACAAGTGGAACACAATCATGAAGTGGAACGACATTTATTGGATATTTCAAACTTTTTTAACAAATCAAAAACTGAAAAATTGGGTGTGCAAAATTATTCAGCCCCTTAAGTTAATACTTTGTAGCGCCACCTTTTGCTGCGATTACAGTGGTAAGTCGCTTGGGGTATGTCTCTATCAGTTTTGCACATCGAGAGACTGACATTTTTTCCCATTCCCCCTTGCAAAACAGCTCGTGCTCAGTGAGGTTGGATGGAGAGCATATGTGAACAGCAGTTTTCAGTTCTTTCCACAGATTCTCGATTGGATTCAGGTCTGGACTTTGACTTGGCCATTCTAACACCTGGATATGTTTATTTTTTAACCATTCCATTGTAGATTTTGCTTTATGTTTTGGATCATTGTCTTGTTGGAAGACAAATTTTTCAGTTTTTGATTTGTTAAAAAAGTTTGAAATATCCAATAAATGTATCCAATAAAATATCAATTTTTATATTATTTGGAAAGAATTCCTTACCATAATCTTCATTCAGTGGAAAAGGATGAAATGGAAAAGAGAACATCTGTGTAAAATAATTAGCTTCCTCTTTTAAAATATAATTCGGAGAATCATAGAAGACTCCGTCTTCAGTAATGAGTTTCTGCAAGTTCTTTTTGTTAGCGTTCCTGTATTGGAGATTCAGGGAGAATTTTGTGCATTTTTCGCCATATTCCATCCAGTTTGCTTTATTTTTGTAATAGATGACATTAGATTGTTCGAGAATACGTTCCTCAATTTTGGGGGTTTTTCTTCTAATTTATTTTGTGTCTCTGTAGTATCGTGTTTATTACTATCTACCTGTACTATTAGTTAATGGATTTCCCTTGTTAGTCTTGTCTCTTTAGCCAGAAACGGCTTTTCTTTTATTGATTAATAATAAAGTGAATGACCCCTGAAGGTACATTTAAAGGTATCGCAAACAATAAGGGGATTTGCTAAACCTATATTATACTGGGAAAATTAAGTTATCATTTATATTGTTTCAGTTAAAAATAAGTTGTCCTCCAGTAAACTTTGATTATATTTCCAATATCCCCCTCCACATGGAAAATGTACAAGAGTTATGTGAATGCCAATTAGATGATGATCTGATCGCATTCGGTCTCCTATTAAAACCTTTTTAACCTTTGATGCAAGAGAGACGAGTAGCTTGATTATGTCTCCTCCATGTATATCTCACTAGGTCGAGGTTTTTTAGTCTCCAAATATCCACTATTTCTAATGTGTCCATAATATTTGTGATTTCCTTAATGGCACGGTGATGATAGTTTGTAGAGTGATTATTAATTTTACGGTCCATTGAGGTACTTAACACTGTGTTATAGTCTCCTACCATAATGATTAGATCATTTGTTGCCTGTAAGTTCAATAAATTTGTATAAATGTTTTCAAAGAAGTGTGTATCATCCTTGTTTGGACCATATAAATTAATGAGCTAAATCTCTTTTTCCTCCACTTTCATATTCAAAAGGATCCACCTTTCTTGCGAATCATTCCTCACTATTTGCACATTCAGATCAACATTTTTGTTAATTAATATCATCACACCCTTTGAGTTCCTTTGTCCATGACAGAAATTTATTTCACCACCCCATTCCCTTTTCCACGCAAGTGGGTTTCCTGTAAACAGTTTATGTTATATTCCTTTTCTTTTAGCCATATAAAGACGGATCTTCTTTTTTTATAATCTGCTAACCATTACAATTATAACTGGCTATACCCCTTACCGTAACCCTTACCGTCACCCCTTACCGTAACTAGATACTATTCTCAGTCTAAATTGACCATAGTTAGTGCTTGTAAAGTCACTGTCATCAGAGGTATTATGAAGGTGAAAACTAGAGCTTTCAAATGTCTGATATTTAGAATTCAAGAAACAGGTTATAGCAATATTTGTTTTATTCCCTTGCCTGCTTGCCTGTGAACCAATGCCACAGATGTTAGAAAATTGAGACAAGATATTATGTGTGTAGCAAATCTGAGTAGGTTGATGTGTATGATATTGGATGTGATATAGTGAGAGTGTGTACGATGTCTGTATAAGAGTAAGACGATAATCTGTGATGTCCAAATAAATAATAACTCTGCCAATTTGCATGGTTGAGTGTCTGTGTGTGACATGTAGTGCGTATAGCCTTGATATTCATGACGATAATTGTAATCCATATCGTATCAGCATCATAGTTGCATCATAATAACTTTAACATAATTGAAGAACACATCCCAGCATTTTCATAGCAATTGACGTTTCACATGATCATGAAAGAGACCTTGCATTACTCTAGAGACAGCTTCACTACAGTACAAATGTATCCCGTACAATATGTTATTATTCCCCAATGCCCCTATTCTGATATCTTCCCCTTGCTTGTTGTAAACATATATAAACTTGTAGACAAATACATCAAAAAGATAGACAAACAATAAACACATTAAATTATAAAACAATTCTCGACAAGAGAGAGAGGGAGAGAAGAGAAGAGAAAAGAGAAAAAGAAAGAGTGAGAGAGGAGAGCGAGATTAGGTGTGTGTATGTGTACGTATTAGTATATGTGTCAGCAAGCATGTAATTGAGTACGTGTGTTCATATCCACTTCATAATGTTCAGATATTTTAAACAGTTCCCATACCTTCTTTTTTGTAACCTGAAATCCCTGTAGAATTTAATAAGGCCACGGTGTTATGGAGCTGTCTCGGAATAGCTGTCCATCTATAGAGTTTCTCCACAATGATAAAGGCACGCCTACCATCCGTCCTTTGTTGTCTTTGTACCGGATATAGTCTCTTACGACGTTTGTTTATCTCCCTTGGAAATTGGTCATTGAGACCATGAAGCTCCCTTCCTCTGCTTTTGATCAGCTCCTTTTGTTGGTAGTGTTCAAATTTTGCGATGATCGTCGGGGACCCTTGGTCTTGTCGCTTTGATCTCCATGTCTTGTTATTCGGTGGAAAGCCACCTTGGTTACAGTCTCTATAGGAAGTATGAAGGCGGATTGCATGAATTCTCTGATCGCGCACTCTGGATTATTGGATGCGTCCTCAGGAACCACAGAACAAAAATAATTTTCACGCATGCTACGACATTGTATGTCTATTAGCGACTCCTTCATCACCCTGTTATCCCTGAGTAGACAATCCATGTGGGAATCGTGGATTTTTACCTTGACTGTGAGTGTCTTGTTTTCTCTTTGGAGCGTGAGAATTTCACTTCAAGTTCCACTTTGCGACTGTTAAATCTTTCGCACAATCATGATACAAGCTTGTCATATTAAATTACACATTTGAGAACCGTAATTGCAACCACAAATCTCAATGTAAGACCACTAAATTCTCTAATTACAAACTTGCGTAGTTCTGTCTTCATTATAATGCTATAGTTCTTTATCATCTGTTAGTATTAACACTACACAACGCCTCTCTCCTATTTGACCTAAAAAGTTCGTGTGTATGTAGACTACGTGTGCCTTTTGAAAACATTTATGTAGTTCTGTCCTTGAGCTGTTCTTGTCTATTGATGTTCTGTATTATGTCATTCTGTATTATGTTTCATGTTTTGTGTGTACCCCAGGAAGAGTAGCTGCTGCTTTTGCAACATCTAATGAGGATCCTAATAAAATATCAACATACCAAATACCCTAACAAATATATATTTTTTATTATTATAATTTATTTTACCTTTATTTAGCTAGGCAAGTCAGTAAACAACAAATTCTTATTTACAATGATGGCCTACTCAATGAACAATGAACCTAACATTAACGTAATGTGTGTGTTCAACGTAGTGTGTGTGTGTAACATGTAGTGTGTGCATAACATAGTGTCTGTGTATAATGTGTTTGTGTATAAAGTAGTGTTTGTGTTACATATTGTGTTTCTATGTAACATAGTGTGTGTAAGGTAGTGTGTGCGTTATGTTGTGTGTGTGTTTAATATAGTGTGTGTGTGTCCTCTCCCCAGTCGGTCCTGATATTCCCCAGATAGATGTGACTCCCTACAGTATAACAGACAGAGGATACTCTGCTCAGGAGAGACAGACGGTCTCTCTGCTCTGCCAGGCCCAATCCAACCCGCCCAGTCAATATGTCTGGTTCTACAACAACAGGTATGCCTTAACACACACATACAAACACACACACACTCAATCCTTAATCAATATATGTTATAATTGTTTGTTTGTTTTGTTTTCAAAATGCACGTTTCACTTGCACATTTTTGGCTAGGGTCAATTCAGTTCCACCACAATAACCGACACCTGATGTCGGAGATGTAACTGCATTGGAGCTGTCACATCAGGCTTCTGGCGTTATACAGTGCGGTTCAAAAGTATTTGGACACTTTTTGTTGTTTTGTATTTCAAATGTTACAACAACTTTGCAGTTAAAGTGCAGACTGTCAGCGTTAATAATGAGGGTATTTTCATGCTAATAGTTTGAACTGTTTACAAATTACAGAACTAATTGGACATAGTCCCACACCTTTTTAGGGGACCAAAATTATTTGAACAAATTCACTTATATTTGTTTATTTGTATTTTATTTAACCTTTATTTTAACAAGGAAAAGCCTATTGAGACCCAGAGTCTCTTTTTCAATGGAGATCAGGCCAAGAAGGCAGCAACAATCAATACATTGCAGAATTAAAACACACAACAATACAACACTGCATGATCCCGCATAAAACAAGCATTTACACTCCTCTGTAACAGAGTCACCATTCAACATTTTAAATTAATTCAGTGGCACTAACATATCTAGATTGTAGACTATTCCATGCCTCTGGTGCAGAAGACGAGAAGGGCAGTCTTGCCTAATACTGTAAATGTCCTGGGGACTTTAAGCACAGTTTAAGTCGGAAGTTTACATACACCTTAGCCAAATACATTTAAACTCAGTTTATCACAATTCCTGACATTTAATCCTAGTAAACATTCCCTGTTTTAGGTCAGTTAGGATCACCACTTCATTTTAAGAATGTGGAATGTCAGAATAAGAGTAGAGAGAATGATTTATTTCAGCTTTTATTTCTTTCATCACATTCCCAGTGGGTCAGAAGTTTACATACACTCAATTAGTATTTGGTAGCATTGCCTTTACATTGTTTAACTTGGGTCAAATGTTTTGGGTAGTCTTCCACAAGCTTCCCACAATAAGTTGAGTGAATTTGGGCCTATTCCTCCTGGCAGTGCTGGTGTAACTGAGTCAGGTTTGTAGGCCTCCTTGTTCGCACGCACTTTTTTAGTTCTGCCAACACATTTTCTATAGGATTGAGGTCAGGGCTTTGTGATGGCACTCCAATACCTTGACGTTGTTGTCCTTAAACCATTTTGCCACAAATTTGGAAGTATGTTTGGGGTCATTGTCCATTTGGAAGACCCATTTGCGACCAAGCTTTAACTTCCTGACTGATGATGTCTTGAGATGTTGCTTCAATAGATCCACATATTTTTCTACCTCATGATGCCATCAATTTTGTGAAGTACACCAGTGCCTCCTGCAGCAAAGCACCCCCACAACATGATGCTGCCCCCCTGTACCTCACGGTTGGGATGGTGTCCTTCGGCTTGCAAGCATCCCCTTTTTTCTCCAAACATAACGATGGTAATTATGGCCAAACAGTTATATTTTTGTTTCATCAAACCAGAGGACATTTCTCCAAAAATTACGATCTTTGTCCCCATGTGCAGTTGCAAACCATAGTCTGGCTTTTATATGGCAGTTTTGGAGCAGTGGCTTCTTTCTTGCTAAATTGTCTTTCAGGTTATGTCGATATAGGACTTGTTTTACTGTGGATCTAGATACTATTGTACCTGTTTCCTCCAGCATCTTCACAAGGTCCTTTGCTGTTGTTCTGGGATTGATTTGCACTTTTTGGACCAAAGTACGTTTATCTCTAGGAGACGGAACGCATCTCCTTCCTGAGCGGTATGACGGCTGTGTGGTCCCATAGTGTTTATACTTGAGTACTATGGTTTGTACAGATGAATGTGGTACCTTCAGGCATTTGGAAATTGCTCCCAAGGATGAACCAGACTTGTGGAGGTCTACAATTTTTTCTGTGGATCTGTTTAGACAGTATGCAAATTGGAGTGGGTCTAGGGTTTCTGGGATAATGGTGTTGATGTGAACCATTACCAACCTTACCTTACCAACCAAGGCCTGAGCTACAGCCAGTTAGATTGGGTATGTAATTTAGGTGACATTTTTGTTTTAAAGGTACAGATCATTATTAAGAACAAATTCTTATTTACAATGGTGGCCTACCCCATCCTAACGACACTGGGCCAATTGTGCACCACATATGGGACTCCCAATCAGAGCCAGATGTGACACGGCCTGGATTCAAACCAGGCACTGCAGTGACACCTCTTGCACTGAGATGCAGTGTCTTAGACCACTGCCCCACTCGGGAGCCTTAACAGAACATTGTAGATGAACACATACAAATGTAGCTTTCTGCGCATATAAAGTGAGGTCCAACCCACCATTTGGTATAAGGTGCAATGGTGGGTGAGTGACTTGGCATGTGTAGTAAAGCGCAAGGATGCATGATAAACAGAGTCCAGTCTCTGTAACAACAAGTCACCATAGTCAATTACAGAGAGAAAAGTGGCCTGAACAAGCTTATTTCAAGCCATAAGTGAGAAGGAAACCTTGTTACCAGAATAAAAACCCAATTTCAATTTAAGCTTCCTCACAAGATTATATATATGAACTTTAAAGGACAACTTCTCATCTAACCATATACCTATCAATCACATGTATTCATAAAGCCCTTCTTACATCAGCTGATGTCACAAAGTGCTGTACAGAAACCCAGCCTAAAACCCCAAACAGCAAGGAATGCAGGTGTAGATGCACGGTGGCTAGGAAAAACTCCCTAGGAAGGTCAGAACCTAGGAAGGAACCTAGAGAGGAAACAGGCTATTGGGGTGGCCAATCCTCTTCTGGCTGTGCTGGGTGGAGATTATAACAGCACATGGCCAAGATATTCAAATGTTCATAGATGACCAGCAGGGTCAAATAATAATAATCACAGAGGGTGCAACAGGTCAGCACGTCAGGAGTAAATCAGTCAGTTGGCTTTTCACAGCCGATCATTCAGAGTATCGCTACCGCTCCTGCTGTCTCTAGAGAGTTGAAAACAGCAGGTTTGGGACAGGTAGCACGTCCGGTAAACAGGTCAGGGTTCCATAGGCAGAACTGGAACAGCAGCATGACCAGGTGAACTGGGGACAGCAAGGACTCATCAGGCCAGGTAGTCCTGAGGCATGGTCCTAGGGCTCAGGTCCCTAGAGAGAGAGAGAGAGAGAGAGAGAGGCAGAGACAGAGAGAGAGAGAGAGAGAGAGAGAGAGAGAGAGAGAGAGAGAGAGAGAGAGAGAGAGAGAGAAAGAAAGAGAGAGAGAGAGAGAGAGAGAGAGAGAGAGAGAGAGAGAGAGAGAGAGAGAGAGAGAGAGAGAGAGAGAGAGAGAGAGAGAGAGAGAGAGAGAGAGAGAGAGACTTACAAGAGAGAGAGAGAGAGAGAGAGAGAGAGAGAGAGAGAGAGAGAGAGAGAGAGAGAGAGAGAGAGAGAGAGAGAGAGAGAGAGAGAGAGAGAGAGAGAGAGAGAGAGAGAGAGAGAGAGAGAGAGAGAGAGAGAGAGAGAGAGAGAGAGAGAGAGAGAGAGAGAGAGAGAGAGAGAGAGTACTTACATTCACACAGGACACTGAATAAGACAGGAGAAATACTCCAGATATAACAGACTGACCCTAGCCCCCCGACACATAAACTACTGTAGCATAAATATTGGAGGCTGAGACAGGAGGGGTCGGGAGACACTGTAGCCCCGTCCGACGACAGGGCCAAACAGGTAGGATATAACCCCACCCACTTTGCCAAACACAGCCCCCACACCACGAGAGGGATATCTTCAACCACCAACTTAACATCCTGAGACATCACCGAGTATAGCCCACAAAGATCTCCGACACGGCACAACCCGGAAAGTAGTATAACCTAGAAGTGACAATATTTGGACATAAAGTTTCTGATTTTTGCAATGTTACGTAGATGGAAAAAAAGCTGTCCTTGAAACAGTCTTGATATGTTTGTCAAAAGAGAGATCAAGGTCCAGAGTAATGCCGAGGTCCTTCAACGTTTTATTTGAGACGACTGTACAACCATCAAGATTAATTGTCAGATTCAACAGAAGATCTCTTTGTTTCTTGGGACCTAAAACAAGCATCTCTGTTTTGTCCGAGTTTAAAAGTAAAAAGTTTGCAGCCATCCACTTTCTTATGTCTGATGCTTCTAGCGAGGGCAATTTTGTGGTTTCACCGTGTTTAATTGAAATGTACAGCTATGTGTCATCCACATAGCAGTGAAAGTTAACATTATGTTTCCGAATGACATCACCAAGAGGTAAAATGTATAGTGAAAACAATAATGGTCCTATAACAGAACCTTGAGGAACACCCAAATGTATAGTTGATTTGTCAGAGGACAAACCATCCACAGAGACAAACTGATATCTTTCTGACAGATAAGATCTAAAACCAGGCCAGAACTTGTCCGTGTAGACCAATTTGTGGTTCCAATCGCTCCAAAAGAATTTGGTGCTCGATGGTATCAAAAGTAGCACTAAGGTCTAGGAGCACAAGAACAGATGCAGAGCTTCGGTCTGACGCCTATAAAAGGTATTTTACCACCTTCCCAACTGCAGTCTCAGTGCTATAATGGGGTCTAAAACCAGACTGAAGCGTTTCGTATAAATTGTTTGTCTTCAGGAAGGCAGTGAGTTGATGCGCAACAGCTTTTTTTTTTAATGGGAGATTTGATATAGGCCAATAATTTTTTATATTTTCTGGATCAAGGTTTAGCTTTTTTCAGGCTTTATTACTGCTACTTTTAGTGAGTTTGGTACACATCCGGTGGATAGAGAGGTGTTTATTATGTTCAACATAGGAGGGCCAAACACAGGAAGCAGCTTTTTCAGTGGTTTAGTTGGAATAGGGTCCAGTATACATATTGAAGGTTTAGAGGCCATGATTATTTTCATCAATGTGTCAATGGATATAGTATTAGAAATCTTGAGTGTCTCCCTTGATCCTAGGTCCTGGCAGAGTTGTGCAGACTCAGGACAACTGAACTTTGGAGGAATATGCAGATTTAAAGAGTAGTCCATAATTTGCTTTCTAATGATCATGATTTTTTCCTCAAAGAAGTTAATGAATTTATCACTGCTGAAGTGAAAGCCCTTCTCTTTTGGGGAATGTTGCTTTTTAGTTAGCTTTGCGGCACTATCAAAAATAAATGTAGGATTGTTCATATTTTCCTCAATTAAATAACTACATATTTGTAGGATGAAACTTTTTCAATGGACAAGCCACCAGATGTGACAATGCAAACCTTCTCTGGCTGAGTGCAGGAGATCTGGTAAAGGTCATGCATTTTGTTTTTTGTACATTCAAAACCAGTTTGAGGGGAGGCCTGCACCGACTGTGATGCTGGTCATTTGAACATCTTGGCAATATTCTGTTATAATCTCCACCCGGCACAGCCAGAAGAGGACTGGCCATCCGTCATAGCCTGTTTCATCTCTAGGTTTCTTCTTAGGTTTTGGCCTTTCTAGGGAGTTTTTCCTAGCCACCGTGCTTCTACACCTGCATTGTTTGCTGTTTGGGGTTTTAGGCTGGGTTTCTGTATAGCACTTTGAGATACCAGCTGATGTAAGAAGGGCTATATAAATACATTTGATTTGATTTGATGATTGTGGAGCTCTTCAACAGCCTGAACCAGAGAAGGAGCACATGAATATATGACTGTATCATCTGCATGTAGATGCAACTTTGCTTGTTGCATCCCATTTCCCAAATCATTAATACAAATTGAGAAAAACACAGGAGCTAAAATAGAAGTGTGTGCCCTCAGGCCCCTACTCCACTACCACATATCTACATCACAAAATCCATGTGTATGTGTGTATAGTGTATGTGTTATCTTGTGTTGTATGCATGTGTCTGTGCCTATGTTTTTGCTTCCCAGTCCCTGCTGATCCAAAAGGTGTATTTTTATCTGTTTTTTAAATCTAAATCGACTGCTTGTATCAGTTATTTGATGTGGAATAGAGTTCCATGTAGTAATGTCTCTATGTAGTACTGTAGAATAGAGTTCCATGTAGTTATGGCTCTATGTAGTACTGTGCACCTCCCATCGTCTGATCTGTACCTGGGGACTGTGAAGAGACCTCTGGTGTCATGTCTTGTGGATGCATGGGTGTCTGAGCTGTTAGACAGCTCGGTGCTTTCAACATGTCAATACCTCTCACAAATACAAGCAGTGATAAAGCCAATCTCTCCTCCACTTTGAACCAGGAGATTGACATGCGTATTATTCATGTTTGCTCTCTGTGTACATCCAAGGGCCAGCCGTGCTGCCCTGTTCTGAGCCAATTGCAAGATGTTTTATATATTGGTTATAATCTCAGCCAGGTGTTGTATATATGTGACTCACCACCTGGATTCGGGCTTATGTAGCAAAATTTCAAATGGTATTTTTTACATTGGATAAAAGTAGAGACTCAGAGCTAAAAAGTGATATATCATACCCTGCATTTGAGGAACAATGGGAAATTAATTCTGCTTTGCAAGTTGATCAACTTGTCAACTCACTTTTTAGAAAATTACCTTTAAATGTTTTGGTATCTAGTGAAGAGCTCTTCTTTGTCTACACCCATTCAGCATTGTTCACACCCTCTTAAGCTTTAGCCCCACCCATCTCGTTTCGCTCTCGGAGCGTTCAGATCGCACGCTTGACGCTCTGGCCGATGACATGAAACAGCCTAACCAGCCTTGCTGGCAACAATTTCATGATGCTTTTTTTGCAGACTTTTACTGCAATATTCAACAGGTGTTGTACATACGTCACGTAACGTTAGCGAACGAGCCAGCCAGCTAACGTTAGCTAGTTAAACAACAATGAACACAGTGCCAACAATTCCACAGTGATGGGAGCTAACCAACCACGTTCAATGTTAGCTTTATGTTAACCACGTTCAATGTTAACTTTAGGATCTAACTAGAAAAGCAAATGGCTCTGGGATACAAATAATAACATCAGCTAGGGAGCCAGCCAGCTAACAATAGCTAGCTAGCTAAAAACACTTTAGCTTAAGACATACAGCTAGCTAGCTAGGTAAACAATGAACCTAGCTAGGTAAACAAAGTGCAAGATCACACACACGTCACACAACGTTAGCTAACGAGCAAGCCAGCTAATATTAGCTAGTTAAACAACAATGAACACAGTGCCAAATCATGTCGTTACTACCCTGCATGAATATGCTGGGAGCTAACCAACCAGGTTCAATGTTAGCTAGCTAACATTAGGCTCTAACTATAAAAGCAAAAGGCTCTGAGAAACAAATAATAACGCCTGCTAGGGAGCCAGCCAGCTAAAGTTAGCTAGCTAGCTAACAGTACACTTTTGATTAAAATTAAACTACTTTCTGTCAAAATTAAAAATGTTTAATATCTGAAAATGTAGCAAGCTAATGCAAGACTATCTTAACTCTATACATCATTATGTATGATGTATGTGTCTCCCTGTCAGGAATGCCATGCTCCAGTTGCCCCTAGTTTGAAGATAGGTGTTTTCTCCATCTATTTAGCTATCATACTTTAATTCCACTGATTTCAAAACTTGATCCTCCAGAATGTGGAGAGCAACACTTATGCAGCTCCAATACACAATACATTTTTATTTAAATCTGTGTTTGACAGGATTACCAACACAGACTGACCAGCTCAAATAGACAGAAGCCTTCTATATGGCAGACCAATCTGAACACATCTCTCGGCATGTCCAGCCCACTCATTATCTCAGCCAATCATGGCTAGTAGTAAGGTTGCTGACTTTTTCTGTGGCTTAACCAACAAGGCTCCTAATGTAACCATTTTATTCGTATTTACAGATGGCATACAAGTTTGTTATTAAGGCACATGAAAGTTCACATGTTCCAGAAGGCATTTATGCCAAAAAAACGCATTTTTATTAAAAAATATATATATTTTTACGTTCAAATGGCTGTAACGGTTTTCTTCTGGTGAAAGAGATGCGGACCAATATGCAGCGTGGTTAGTTTTGTACATCTTTAATAAAGATGAAAATACAACAGTCTACAAAACAAGAAACATGAAAAAACCAAAACAGTCCTATCTGGTGCCACAAACACAAAGACAGGAACAATCACCCACAAAACCCAACACAAAACAGGCTACCTAAATATGGTTCCCAATCAGAGACAATGACTAACACCTGCCTCTGATTGAGAACCATATCAGGCCAAACATAGAAATAGACAAACCAGACACACAACATAGAATGCCCACCCAGCTCACGTCCTGACCAACACTAAAACAAGAAAAACACGTAAAAACGATGGTCAGAACGTGACAACGGCTCTCGTGTGAAGTCGTTACTTGCGACATATGCATTGTTTCCTGAATCGGGTGACATATTGGTTCTAATCCCAGTCATGTGTTTTATATATTTGTTCTAATCCAGCCAGGTGTTTTATATATTGGTTCTAATCCCAGTCATGTGTTTTATATATTTGTTCTAATCCAGCCAGGTGTTTTATGTATTTGTATTTATTAGGGATCCCCATTAGCTGCTGCCACTCTTCCTACGGTCCAAACACCAAAGCACCCACATTACATATACAGTGGGAAGAAAAAGTATGTGAACCCTTTAGAACCACATGGATTTCTGCCTAAATTGGTCATAACATTTTATCTGATGTTTATAACAGAAATAGACAAACCCAGTCTGCGTTAAACTAATAACACACAAACAATTATATTTTTTACGTCTTTATTGAACACACCGTGTAAACGTTCACAGTTTCAGGTTGGAAAAAGCATATGAATCCCTGGATTTAATAACATTTTGCCCCTCCTTTGGCAGCAATAACTTATTGGTTTGAATTCCAGACAGGTGTTTTTTGTGTTGGTTATAATCCAGCCATATGTTCTATAAATTGCTTCTAATCCCAGCCAGGTGTTTTATAAATTGGTTTCAATCCCAGCTAGGTGTTTTATATATTGGTTCTAATCCAGTCAGGTGTTTTATATAATGGTTCTAATCTAGCCAATTGTTTTAGAAATTGGTTCTTATCCAGCCAGGTGTTTTATATATCTGTTCTAATCCAGTCAATTGTGTTATGTATTAGTTCTGATCCACCCAGGGGTTTTATATATTGGTTCTAATCCAAGCCAGCTGTTAATATATTGGTTCTAATCCAGCCAGGTGTACACGGGATCCCAGTTCACTATCCCTTGGATTATGCGGATGAACACAGGTACCTATGCCTGCCTGGCTCAGAACACATACCTCAACACCCGCACTCGCAAGACCATCAGCCTCACCGTCTTCTGTGAGTAACCTCTGACTTCTAAACCCCGAACTCTAACCCTTGACCTTTAACCCCTGATCCCCATCTCTCGAATTTAAATGTGTTGCATTTCAAAGTGCTTAAACACATAAAATAATAAAAGATAAAAACTAGGCAAAACAAAATTGTAAAACAAAATTAGACCAAATAAAATAGTAAAACAATAATTAAATACTAACAGTCTATCTGAGATTAATACAAATATATAAAAATAAGATACACCTATGAAATGGGAGAGTTAATCAAATAGATTGTATGTCTAAAAACACCATACAGTATGTAACAGCACAGCTAAAAAAAATTTTTTTAATAACCTTCTCAAAGGCAGCGTCACCAAACGTTTTAGTTTTGACCGTTGAACAACTAAAAGGCCAGTGCCAGATGATTTGAGGGACCAACTGGGCACGTATGTGAACCACCACGTGGATTCAGCCCTTTGTAGCAAAATTTGCAATTGTGTTTTTTACATTGGATAAATGTAGCGACTCAGGGCTCTAAAATGTTATATTATACAATGTAGTTGAGTAATCATGGAAAAGTAATTCTGCTTTGAAAAGTTGATAAACTAGTAACCCTCACTTTTGAGAAAATATGGTACACTACCTGCAGAGCTCTTCTTCGTCTACACCCATTCAGCATCATGCATACTCTTAAGCTTTAGCCCCACCCTTTTTTTAAGGATTCACATGTGAGGCCATGTGCAAAATAAAGTGAAAACGATAGTGTAGTAAACAATCCGATTTCAAGACTAAAAGTGGTGAAAGTAGTAGCAAAAAGTAGAAGTAAAAATACACTTTACCTTGGCCTATATCCTAATCTGACTTTGGTGCAGGTCATGTTGTTCTTCACATTACCGTCTCTGTGTATATAACAAAGTATTGAGATAAACTTTTGTTATTGACCAAATACTTATTTTCCACCATAATTTGCAAATAAATTCATTAAAAATCCTACAATGTGATTTTCTGGATTTTCTTTCTCATTTTGTGGTCATAGCCACCTTCCGGAGACACCTGAAACCCCACCTCTTCAAGGAATACCTAGGATAGGATAAAGTAATCCTTCTCACCCCCCCCCCCTTAAATGATTTAGATGCACTATTGTAAAGTGGCTGTTCCACTGGATGTCAGAAGGTGAATTCACCAATTTGTAAGTCGCTCTGGATAAGAGCGTCTGCTAAATGACTTAAATGTAAATGTAATAGTTGAAGTGTACCTATGATGAAAATTACAGGCCTCTCTCATCTTTTTAAGTGGGAGAACTTGCACAATTGGTGGCATGACTAAATACTATTTGCCCCACTATAACTACTGAGCACTCATCTACTGACCACAACTACTGACCAAAACCACACAATGTCTGCTGACCACAACCACAGAACTGCTGACCAGATCTATTGACAACAACCACACAGCTACTGACAACAACCACACAACTTCTGACCACAACCACACAACTACTGACCACAACCACAGAGAAACGTCTGACAGCAAAGGTGGAGAGCTGGTTGATGTGACCACATCTTGTGACCATAACCACATAACTACTAACCACAACCACGTAAGGTCTGACCACACATCTTACTACTAACCATATCCACAAAACTTTTGACCACAACCACACAACTACTGACCACAACTACTGAACCACACGACTACTGTCCATTACTACTGACCACTATTGACTATAGATGGGAATTGTACATTATTTCACTGTTCAAATAATATAATTAAAGTACAACTTTTTAAACTTCTTTCACTACTACAAAAATACTTTAGCACGCCCCACAGCTTTACTATTAAAGTTACAATATATAGTATAGTTCTTAAATGGTAAAAAATTCTTAAATGGTAAAAAGCTGATTTTGTCACATTACAGATGTGTGAGTCTAAAATCACACCTAGGTTTTTAGCCTGCTGGGTTGCAATAGTGCCAGAGAATTTGACTGACTGTCTAGGCCAGGCTATTGTGCAATAGTGCCAGAGAATTAGTTTATCTCTATAGGCCACAGATTTGTCTTTGTTGAACAAAAGGAAGTTTTCTGAAAACATTTTAGTGATACTTTCTGCTGCTTCTCTCTCTCCTCTCCATATGGTATCGCTTCACACACACAAACACAAACACACACAAACACATAGACAATAACAAAACAGTCAACACAGTGTTGTGCTGTATATTGTCCCCCTGTCCCCCAGACCCTCCAGATGGTTCCCCCTCCTGCTCTGTTCAGCCAGCAATGAACTACTCCTCCCTCAACCTGACCTGTTCATGGCCGGGGGGCCTGCCCTCCCCTTCACTACGCTGGACCACAAACCTTCTGTCCCTTGCACAGGTACACACACAAGCACACACATATACACATGCACACACGCAGAAAGGCTCCTAGCAAATTCAATTCTTGTTGTTCTGGTTGTTATTGCATCAGGGAGGGGCGTGGCCAGCCAACAATGTCTCCGTACTGCAGTCTGGATCCCAGACCTCCAACAACTCTCTGTTCACCTGCCTGGGGATGCACCCTGCTCTCAACACCTCCACACAATGCACTGCACGGGCCTGTAAGTCTCACGCACGCACATAGATATACACATACATATACATGTGGCATACATATCTCTCTCTCTCTCTCTCTCTCTCTCTCTCTCAGGGTCTCCTTATGGTGAGCCAGTGTGTTCTGCTTATGCCACCGGTAAGAACCAATACCTGCTGCTGTCCTGCTCCTGGGAAGGTAACCATGACCATCACAAAAACAAGCACTAAGACCACAACAACATCCACAACCACAATCATAACAGCAATGAAAATATTGTTATTGTAGGTGGGTCTCCCAGGTCCATAGTGTGGTGGGAGGGGCCTAAAGAAGAGGGCAGGGGCCAAGGAGTGGAGACCTCTAACATCCTGGTACTTCGTTCTAACTCCACCCAGAACGGACAGGCCTACACCTGCTACGCCAAACACCCCCTGGACACACACACCAGGACCTGCAGCCTTAGACTGGGTAAGCACATACACACAAACCAATAAGGTCCATCTATTTTCAACCTATTTTTGACTCTTTCCACGTGGTTACAGGTTTTGGAAACAGAATGAACAGTTTAGAAATGAATTCCAACTCGTTAAGCTATTTCAAAATCAAATCAAATTGTATTGGTCACATACACATGATTAGCAGATATTAATTCAAGTGCAGCAAAATTCTTGTGCTTCTAGTTCCAACAGTGCAGTAATATCGAACAACTAATCTAACAATTCCCAACAACTACCAAATACCCACAAATCTAAAGGGGTGAAGGAGAATATGTACATATACTGTAAATACATGGATGAGCGATGGCAGAGCGGCATAGGCAAGGTGCAGTAGATGGTATAAAATACAGTATATACATGTGATATGAGTAATGTAAGATATGTAAACATTATTAAAGTGGCATTATTTAAAGTGGCATTGTTTAAAGTGATTAGTGATCCATGTATTAAAGTGTCCAGTGATTGGGTCTCAATGCAGTATATGCATGTGATATGAGTTATGTAAGATTTGTAGACATTATTGAAGTGGCATTATTTAGACTGGAATTGTTTAAAGTGACCAGTGATTGGGTCTCAATGTCGGGCAGCAGCCTCTCTGAGTTAGTGGTGGCTGTTTAACAGTCTGATGGCCTTGAGATAGAAGCTGTTTTTCAGTCTCTCGGTCCCAGCTTTGATGCACCTGTACTGACCTCGCCTTCTGGATGATGGCGGGGTGAACAGGCAATGGTTCGGGTGGTTATTGTTCTTGATGATCTTTTTGGGCTTTCTGTGACATCGGGTGCTGTAGGTGTCATGGAGGACAGGTAGGTTGCCCCCGGTGATGCGTTGTGCAAACCGCTCCACCCTCTGTAGAGCCTTGTGGTTGAAGGCGGAGCAGTTGGTTGCTGTACCAGGCTGTGATACAGCCCGACAGGATAATCTCGATTGTGCATCTTTAAAAGTTTGTCAGGGTTTTGGGTAACAAGCCAAATTTCTTCAGCCTCCTGAGGTTGAAGAGGCGATGTTGTGCCTTCTTCACCACACTGTCTGTTTGGGTGGATCATTACAGTTTGTCCGTGATGTTTCCCGGTTCCGGGTTGGAGCGAGCGGTCGCATCTACAGGAACGGTCCGCAGGTAGTATAACTTTTCATTACATTTTCTTACATTTCATTATAGTACTGACCCTTTGATTTGTCTAATCTTAGCAATTTCTTCTTAGCCTCTGCTGTCTTTTCCTCAAAGATCCACGTAATTATCTCCTTTGTTTTGTTGATGTTGAATGCTAACGTCCACCGTCTTTAGCACTAGAAACTATTACACTCCAACTGCCCTCACCTCCTAGTGTAGTGTTGTCTCATAGTTGTCTTTGGTGTCTTCGTATCCAAGATAATTGTGTAGTTTCATCTGCAAACTTGATGATTATTAATTTACCTAGGTTAGCTAGCCAGCTATTTGGCCTTAACGTAGCAGTTGTAGGTGAACAGGCCAAGTCTAGGAAGGAACTTCAACAACAACACCCTTGTCCAATCTCCAGGGGCCTCCACAGGTTAGCAAAGTGGAGATGTTCATTTCCACTTACATTCAGTACAACGGTTTGACCTGTTTGATTGTAGGCTGCTACATAGCCCTTTGTATCTAAGAATTGTGTAGTCCAGGATCAGTTAGCACAGGGATTGTCGTTCTTTGAGACGTAATCCACTGCCTGCAGCTTGATGCATGTAGAAACTATTACACTGGACGGGTACTATGGTGTTGAATGCTGCCAGCTGCCTACAAAGTCAATGAACAGCCATTCTTCCACATACTGTATCATTTCAATCATTTTGTCAATAAGATTCTTGCTAGGGCTTAACTTTCTGAACATTTGAGATGGTGATTGTCATTCATCTTTGCATTGGAGCCTCTTCTGTAGCCTGTCAACTATGTGTCTATCTATCCCTGTTCTCTCCTCTCTGCACAGACCATGGGTCACAGGGTGGCCGGCCACCCTAATCTGGTGTCCCAGCGGAGATATGATCCAGGTTCCGGAGCCTCTGGAACTGCCGATTGCGGCCAACAAGCAGAGTTCATCTCAGATGCCTCCCTCCAGTCCCTCGAGTTCTTGGCACGGACGGAAACATGGATCACCACAGTTCACTGTTACTCTTTGCTCTTCTTGTCCGCCCACGTGCAGGACACCCCGAGAGCTTCTGGCCATCTGGGGTGTGGCATCTGGGGATCCTCAGACTAGGAAGGGTCATTCTCTCTTTCTCCCCTTACCCAATATGCCTCCTTTGAATTCCATGCTGTCACACCAGCCCTTTCAGCTTAACATCCTTATCATTTATGCTCTCCAGGACACGGTTCATCAATGAGCTTGATGGATGCTGTGATGGTTCATGATTGCGTCCTGAGGCCAGCTCACCTCTCACAGTCCTGGGGTTAACATGTTTAAATGTTTTACTCACACCCTCTCACCTTCCCCCACGGACAAGGCAGGCAATACGCAGACCTTTCTTTAGCTAGATGCTGTTCTTCCACTAACCTCATTATCCTCCAAGTCTGACCACTAAGTATCCTTTTTTAGTTTGTCATGGAACACTTCCCACACTGTCGGATGGTATCCATGGCGTGGCTCTCTTTGTTCCTTTTCCAGTCCTATGATTTCCTGCTCATACCTTCTAAACCTGATTCTGTATCAACCCTCCGTCTTCCCTTTCTGCATCCTTTGAAACTATGTCCCCTATCCTCCACCTTGTCCCTGTCCGTGGCTCGACGATTTTGCTTGCTTGATTGCCTTGCGGATGGAATAACTCGCCTCCCTACGGACTGTTTCATATTCAGCCTATCTGTCCTGACCTAAAGCCACTTCCTAACCCTAACTAACATCTGTCTAATAGGACATCTACTGCAGGTTTATCTAATAGTATAATCGACAGGTACTGGGTTTAAGTCTAATAGTGGTTCTAGACATGTACCCTGTGGTTTCCAGATAACAGTCTAGTAGACATGTACTGGGTTGAATTAACAGTATAATAGACATGTACTGGGTTTAACTAACAGTTTAATAGACATGCACTGGTTTCAACTAACAGTCTAAAATACATGTCCCTGGGTTTAACTAACAGTCTCCAAAAGACATGTACTGGGTTTAACTAAGAGTCTCCAAAAGACATGTCATTCAACTGGGTTTACATGGTGTCTGTATATTATATATGCAGTGATTGACTCCCTCCCCTCACCCGGTGCCTAGATTCGCAAAGAGTTAGCAGCAGGTAATTGGCACCAGATTGTGGGCAGTGCATGTGTGTGTGACTTCCTGTGTGTGTGAACCAGACAATTCTGATTGTGTGTGTGTGTGTGTGTGTGACATGTGTCAAACACAGTGTGTGTGTGTGTGCGTATAGAGGCTCCAGTCTTGTTGACCCAGCGTATGTGTGGTGTCTGTGTTTGAGGGCAGTGATGTCCAGCTCACCTGTATCCTGCAAGCTAACTATCCTCCGGTCAATCAGATTGTCTGGTTCAACAACCGGAGACAGGAAGTCATACAGGTACATGCCCTGCCCCCTCTGAATCTGGTGCCAATTACCTGCTGCTAACTCTTTGCGAATCTAGGCCAGGTTACTGTAAATTACTTTGAGGGTTTGGCCAGGCTGCTGTGAAGTACTTTGGATTCTAATTTACTGTAAATTATTTTGAGGGTCTAGGCAAGGGTACTGTAAATAATTTTGGGGGTCTAGCTAACTGTAAAGTATTTTGAGGGTCTAGGCAAGGGTACTGTTGGTTAACTGGTTAACAAGTGTTATGCTTTACACCCCCTGCTATATTGAGGATAAAGAGATTATTGCCTAACAGAACACAAAGGGTGTTCTTTAATGGAAGCCTCTCAAACATAATCCAGGTAGAAGCAGGAATTCCCCAGGGTAGCTATTTAGGCCCTTTGCTTATTTCAATGTTAACTAATGACATGTCACTGGCTTTGAGTAAGGCAAGTGTGTCTACATACGCGGATGACTCAAAACTATACACATCAGTTACTACAGCAACTGAAATGACTGCAACACTTAACAAAGAGCTGCAGTTAGTTTCAGAATGGGTAGCAATGAATTAGTTAGTCCTAAATATTTCCAAAACTAAAAGCATTGTATTTGGGACAAATCATTCACTAAACCCTAAACCTCAATTACATCTCGTAATACATAATTTGGAAATTGAGCAAGTTGAGGTGACTAAACTAATTGGAGTAGCCCATGATTGTAAACTGTCATGGTCAAAACATATTGATACAACGTTAGCTAAGATGGGGAGAAGTCTGTCCATAATAAAGTGCTGCTCTGCCTTCTTAACAACACCATCAACAAGGCATGTCCTACTGGCCCTGGTTTTGTCGCATCTGGACTACTGTTCAGTTGTGAGGTTATGTGCCACAAAGAGGGACTTGGGAAAATTTAATTGGCTCAGAACAGGGCAGCACGGCTGGCCCTTAGAAGTACACAGAGAGCTAATATTAATGACATACATGTCAATCTCTCATGGCTCAAAGTGGAAGAGAGATTGACTTCCTCATTACTTGTTTTTGTAAGAGGTGTTGACAAGATGAAAGTACCGAGCTGTCTGTTTAAAATACTAGCACACAGCTCGTACACCCATACATACCCCACAAGAAAAGCCACCAGAGGTCTCTTCACAGTCCCCATGTCCAAAACAGACTATGGGAGGCGCACAGTACTACATAGAGCCATGACTACATGGAACTCTATTCTACATCAGGTAACTGATGCAAGCAGTGGAATCAGATTTTAAAAGCAGGTAAAAATACATCTTATGGAACCACGGGTACTGTGAAGTAACACAAATATAGGCACAGACACATGGATACACACACATGATAATATACGCACTATACACACACATACACATGGATTTTACATTGTTGATATGTGGTAGTGGATTATGGGCCTGACGGCACACACTTACTGTGTTGTGAATTCTGTAATGAATGTATTGCAATATTTTAAAAATTGTATAACTGCCTAAATTTTGCCGGACCCCAGGAAAAGTAGCTGCTGCCTTGGCTAATGGGGATCCATAATAAATACAATACAAAAATACTGTAAAGAATGTTGGCGGTCTAGGTTAATGTAATGTACTTTGAGGGTCTAGGCCAGGCTATTGTAAATTACTTCAGGGGTCTAGATTACTGTTGTCAGGCTCTTCTTCCTCCTCCTCTAATGAGGAGGAGTAGTAAGGATCGGAGGACCAAAGCGCAGCGTGATGTGAATACATTCTTTTAATGTAAGACGAAATAACACAAAGTACACTAAACAAACAAAATAACAAAATGAACATGACCACTATCAACTCTGAGTGCAAACATGCAACCTTCATAGACATAGATAACAACCCCTTAAATATACAAAAGCCCTAGACAGGGCAAAAACATACATATGTTTTCTTTTTACCTCTATTTAAGGTGTAGGAACAGTGGTTTAACTGCCTGGTCAGGGGCAGAATGACAGATTTGTACCTTGTCAGCTCAGGGATTTGAACTTGCAACGTTCCGGTTACTAGCCCAACGCTCTAACCACTAGGCTACCCTGCTGCCCCGTATTCACCCATGTCGCACTCTGACCTAACCAAAATAAAGAAAACAAAGAATACTAAGGTCAGGGCGTGACAACTGTAAAGTACTTTGAGGGTCAAGATTACTGTAAAGTACACTACAGTGCACTACATGACCAAAGGTATGATCATTTATTGAACATCTCACTTAATAATAATGGGCATCAATATGGACTTGGTCCCCCCTTGAGAGAGAGAGAGAGAGAGAGAGAGAGAGAGAGAGAGAGAGAGAGAGAGAGAGAGAGAGAGAGAGAGAGAGAGAGAGAGAGAGAGAGAGAGAGAGAGAGAGAGAGAGAGAGAGAGAGAGAGAGAGAGAGAGAGAGAGAGCATAGCTTTATGACATGATAAACTTACACAAATGCTTGTCTAGCGTTGGCTGTAACGCATATTTTGAAAATCTGAGATGACAGTGTTGTTAACAAAAGGCTAAGCTTGTGTTTGAATATATTTCATTCATTTCATTTGCGATTTTCATGAATAGGAAAAGTTTCATCGTAATCAAAGCCTAGAAATTCGTTTGAGGCTATGATTACGATCCCGGATCCCAGATTGCTCGTCGCAAAAGGTTAACGGGATTGATGTGACAACAGCCAGTGAAAGTGCAGGGCGCCAAATTCAAACAACAGAAATCTCATAATTAAAATGCCCTCAAACATACAAGAATTTTACACGATTTTAAAGATAAACTTGTTGTTAATCCCACCACAATGTCCGATTTCAAAAAGGCTTTACGACGAAAGCACACCATCTGATTATGTTAGGTCAGTACCTAGTCACAGAAAATCACAGCCATTTTTCCAGCCAAAGAGAGGAGTCACAAAAAGCACAAATAGAGATAAAATGAATCACTAACCTTTGATGATCTTCATCAGATGACACTCATAGGACTTAATGTTACCCAATACATGTATGTTTTGTTCGATAAAGTTCATATTTATATCCAAATATCTCAGTTTACATTGGCGCGTTACGTTCAGTAATGTTTTGCATCCAAAACATCCGCTGATTTTGCAGAGCCACATCAATTTACAGAAATACTCATAATAAACATTGATAAAAGATACAAGTGTTATGCATGCAACTTTAGATAAACTTCTCCTTAATGCAGATTTCAAAAAAGCTTTACCGAAAAAGCACACCATGCTATAATCTGAGTACAGCGCTCAGAGACCAAAACAAGCCATACAGATATCAGCCATGTTGTGGAGTCAACAGAAGTCATAAATAGCATTAACTATATTCACTTACCTTTGATGATCTTCATCAGAATGCATTCCCAGGAATCCCAGTTCCACAGTAAACGTTTGTTTTGTTCGATAAAGTACATCATTTATGTCCAAATACCTCCTTTTTGTTCACGCCTTTAGTTCAGAAATGTAAATTCACGATGCGCAGGCCAGACGAAAAGTCAAAAAATGCCATTACAGTTTGTAGAAACATGTCAAACGATGTATATAATCAATCTTTAGGATGTTTTTTACATAAATCTTCAATAATGTTTCAACCAGAGAATTCCTTTGTCTTTAGAAATGCAATGGAATGCAGCTACATATCACGAGAGCGCACCTGAATGAGCTCATGGCACTCTACCAGACCTCTTACTCATGCAGCTCTCATTCTCTCCTCCTTCACAGTAGAAGCCTCAAACAAGGTTCTAAAAACTGTTGATATCTAGTGGAAGCCTTAGGATGTGCCTTCGGACCAAATTTACACTGTATCTTGGATAGGCAAAGAGTCGAAAAACTGCAAACCTCAGAATACCCACTTCTTGGTTGGATTTTTTCTCAGGTTTTTGCCTGCCATATGAGTTCTGTTATACATACAGGCATCATTCAAACAGTTTTTTGCTTTTCTGACTTTCGTACTTTGCTGCTAGCTGTTTGTAATGTTCTGTCTGCTGAAATCTGTCCTCACATAATCGCATGTTTTTTTTTTTAAATATGACACGCCAGGTGGATTAACAACAAGCTAAGCTGTATTTTGGTATATTGCACTTGTGATTTCATGAAAAATATATATATTTTTTAATTTAATTTGAATTTGGCGCTCTGCAATTCACCGGATGTTGACGAAAATGATCCCGCTAAAGGGATCGGTGCGCCAAGAGGTTAACTGCAGAACTACCTGTGACAAGAAGAGTTAAAATTTGATTGGTTGATTCACAGAAAGTAATGTGTAGAGTTAAAATGTGATTGGTTGTTTGACAGGAAGTCCAGGAAGCCCTGGCCACAACCAGGAAGTATGTGCTGCGTCGCGCAGCTGCGTGGACCAACCTGACGGTCCTAGAGACGGATGGCACAACAGACAATGGCCAATACTGGTGCTCCGCTAGCAACGCTGTGGGAGGGACTGAGATCCCTGTTACGCTACTGGTCAAGAGTAAGATCCCTGTTACACTATTGATCAAGAGTTATATGCCTGTTACACTATTAGTCAAGAATAAGATCAATAAAGCTTTAGCCTGTACACCCACAAAACAAGATGAAATGGTTTTCTGATGAACTGAATGGCTATTTAATTTCTGTTCTACTGTACCTCCTCCTCTCATCCCCTTCTCTCTCTCTGACCCACCCCCCTCCCTATCCTCTCTGTCTCCCTGCCCTCTCCCCCCTCTCAGGATACCCCATGCCTCCCAATGTGACCCTGGTAAGGCTGGTTTACAGCAGTCGGCAGCGTAGAGAGGTGGAGCTGGAATGGCAGATGGAGGGAGAGGGAGAAGGAGGAGAGGGAGGAGGGCTGACTGGATTTATACTTGAGCGCAGACTAGAGGAGGCACCAGGGAGAAGGAGAGGAGAGGATGAAAAAGAGAAGGACAGAGAGGAGGTTGGTGCAGATCCTGCTGACCAAGAGGTGAGCCAGAAAGAAAGTTGGGGGGGGTCAGAAAACACACAGAATAATACAATGCTGTTATTCTGCATGGAATAAGAACTTTTCTGTTGTTCCAGTAGATATCCTGATATTTGGGATCTATCTAGTAGATACCATGATAGTTGTGATCTATCTAGTAGATACCATGATAGTTGTGTTCTATCTAGTGTATACCCTGATATTTGTGTTCTATCGAGCAGATACCCTGATGGCTGTGATCTCTCTAGTAGATACCTTGATAGTTGTGATCTATCTAGTAGATACCCTGATTGGTGTGTTCTATCTAGTAGATACCATTACAGTTGTTTTCTATCTAGTAGACACCCCGATAGTTGCTGTCATGACGTGGCCCTTTCTGGCTATAGATCATGGCTTCCCACTCTCTCCTACATCCAGGTTCTGTTGTCTTAGGTCGTAAATTCCTGGCAGAGACTCTCTCCCCTTGGTCAAGCAGATAGAAAGACACAGAGAGACAAAGGATTTCATGTGGCAAACTCCTAAATCGCCGAAATGGGAATATAAATCAAATTATCCACTTGTGAGAAGGTGGGAATGCTTCGTGGACACTTAAGGGATGGGAATGACGAATATATTTCATTTAGTGACCTCAGAGAGGACAGGAAACACACATAACTATATATTTGAATGTGTACATTTCTCAGTTATGGGGTTTGCATCTAATTCTTGTATAAAATTAATTAGTAAAGATGAAACTATTTGTGAAATGATTTAATTATAATGTTAAACATTTAATGTGAGAGAATTGTATTCCCAACTAAGTTTAACTTGGTCCTTGGCCCGCCCCCGTGAGGACAGACATGATCAGGCGTCATTGAACCGCTTTTTCTACTGTTACGAATAAAAAAAACTCCTGGCGAAATCCTCTTCAGACCACACGTACCTTGTGGAAACTGGCACAGGTTTGAGTACCAAGACTAAGCAAACCCACAGTGTGAGCTGTGATTGCGAATAGTTATTGAATTCCTAACCATACCACGTGGAACATTGGCTACACAGCAGGAAATGATTAAAATGTGCTTTTCCTTAAGGGAACTATACAGTCACCTCTCATGGCAGTCCATGTGGATCTGTTGCCATATGTTTGGGTATATCAAAGCTGGGACTGAGAGACTGAAAAAGACCTTTTATCTCAATGCCATCAGACTGTTAAACAGCCATTACTAGCACATTAGAGGCTGCTGCCTATAGGCATAGACTAGGAATCACTGGCCACTTTAAGTAATGGTACACTAGTCATTTTAATAAATAATGTTTTCATATCTGGAATTACTCATCTCATATGTATTTACTGTATTCTTTACTATTCTACGGTATCTTAGTCACTTAATGTTTGCATATCTTGCATTATTCATCTCATATTTAAATACTGTTTTCTATACTATTCTCTACTATTCTACTGTATCGTAGTCCGTTCCGCTCTGACATCGCTCATCCATATGTATTTAGCCTTAATTCATTCCTACTTAGATTTGTGTGTTTTGAGTATTTGTTGTGTAATTTGTTAGATATTACTTGTTAGATATTACTGCACTGTCAGAGCTAGAAGCAGAAGCATTTCACTACACCAACAATAACATTGCTAATCACACGTATGTGACCAATAACATTTGATTTGATTTGACAATGAACACAATTGCATTTTATCAATGGCAATTTGGACGTACAGAGTTACCATGACGAGATCTTGTGGCCCATTGTCATCCGGTGCCATCACCTCATGTTTCATTATGGTAATGCACTGCCCAATGTCACAAGGATCTGTACACAATTCCTGGAAGCTGAAAATGTCCAGTTGGGCTGCATACTCACAAGACATGTCACCCATTGAGCATGTTTGGGATGCTCTGGATCGACGTGTATGACAGCATGTTCGAGATCCCACCAATATCCAGCAACATCGCACAGCCATTGAAGAGGAGTGGGACAACATTCCACATGCCAATCAACAGCCTGATCAACTCTGTGCGAAGTATTATATTATTATTATTATTAGATCACACTTCATAAGGCAAATGGTGGTCACACCAGATACTGACTGTTTTTCTGATCCACGCCCCTACCTTTTTTTACGGTACACTATTGTCGTATCTTTGGCTAAGTGGCATGCCATGCTATTCTATAAAATAATTTCTCCATAATTAATATTACCTGATTGAGCTAATCATGTAAATGTAGTCGGGGCACCACAAAATAATATTTATAGAGCTGTTATCTTCAGAATAAACTCTTAACCTGTTGAAACTCTAGGGGCGCAATTTCATTTTTGGATGAAAAACGTTCCCGTTTTAAACAAGATATTTTGTCACAAAAAGATGCTCGACTATGCATATAATTGGTAGCTTTGGAAAGAAAACACTCTGACGTTTCCAGAACTGCAAAGATATTTTCTGTGCGTGCCCTAGAACGTGAGCTTCAGGCAAAACCAAGATGAGACGGCATCCAGGAAATGAGCAGGATTTTTGAGGCTCTGTTTTCCATTGTCTCCTTATATGGCTGTGAATGCGAGAGGAGTAAGTCTGCCCTTTCTGTCGTTTCAAAAGTCAATAATTGCAAAATTTCATAAAAAACTTTACCGTTTTTTTGATTTTTTTTCTTTTGGAACCCCCAAGGTGTCTGCAGCATTGTGACGTTTTTGTAGGCATATCATTGGAAGATTGACCATAAGAGACCACATTTACCAGGTGTCCGCCCGGTGTCCTGCGCCGAAATTGGTGCGCAAAAGTCAGCTGCAAGTATTTTTCCATGGAATTTAGAGAAGAATGCAGGCTTCCACGAACGATATATCAATGAAGAGATATGTGAAAAAACACCTTGAGGATTGATTCCAAACAACGTTTGCCATGTTTCGGTTGATATTATGGAGTTAATTCGGAAAAAGTTTGACGTTGTAGGTAACTGAATTTTCGGTTCGTTTCGGTAGCCAAATGTGATGTACAAAACGGAGCGATTTCTCCCACACACAGACGCTTTCAGGAAAAACTGCGCATTTGGTATGTAACTGAGAGTCTCCTCATTGAAAACATCCGAAGCTCTTCAAAGGTAAATTATTTTATTTATTTGGTTATCTGGTTTTTGTGAAAATGTTGCGTGCTAAATGCTACTCAAAATGCTAAGCTAGCTTAGCATACTCTTACACAAATTAGTCAATTGCTATGGTTCAAAAGCATATTTTGAAAATCTGAGATGACAGTGTTGTTAAGAAAAGGCTAAGCTTGAGAGCAGGCGCATTATTTTCATTTTATTTGCGATTTTCAGAAATCGTTAACGTTGCGTTATGCTAATGAGCCTGAGGCTTTAGTCACGATCCCGGATCCGGGATGGGGAGTTTCAAGAAGTTAAAGACCTAGGAATATTTTACATCAATAGCAGTCACCTTAATTCAGTCTCAGTAAATTATTGGTTATCTTCACGAACCCTGGCTAACAAGTTGAATCAGCAATACAAAATGATTTATTTACTAAATACCTAACTAATCACACAGATTTACACATACAAAGAATGAATTATACCTTGACTACAAATTACGTCATAAAGGAAAACGTCCCTAGCGGGCGGAACCGATATGACAGCTGGTTACACAAAAGAAAAGGGCTGGGTGTCCTCCATCCAAGTTTGTATCTGTTGATTTCAGAATTCCATTTGAATTTTTATGACAAAAATCAAAGTCACTGCATTTACAGTTCATGGGGTCACCATCACCATTGGTCAATAACCCAAATCGAAAAAGTGCGGGAAGACTGAGGGACAAAGGACGAAGCTGTGCTATCATAAATACAGTATCTTATGCATTCTGAATTACCGGCCATTTGGAAAAGGAAAATGCAATAAATATTTACTCTGAGCTGCGCAACGGTAGGTTGGTGGTAGATGGAAGGCCGTGTTGCCAAATTTAATCTTTTGTCCTTTGAAGAATGTCTCTGGTGGTCAATTGGATACGTTGTAGTAACGTTGTTGTGTGATAGACGGGATACTCTGTTCCTTCCTAACCCTCATTTGCAGATGCTGTTGCTAACTCAACGGCTAGTAGGTATCACTTCTGTAATGAATAAGAGTTCAAAGTTCATACCATTCGCAACCAAAGCTCATGCTGATATTGGCTTCGTTCTGTAGTTATTATCTTAACCATTCTGACATCGGACCGTCATCCTCACATCCTCTGGAACAGGAGGTTACATTTTATGGAGCTTTTGCAAAGTCGTCAAGGGCTTATATTGTGGAGGGAGATTTCAAAGGGGTGTGTTTCTGATTTGGAGTTGGCACAGGAAAATGGGTTCTTCTTATTCATTACAGAATCCTGTTTAACCTGTTTGGGAGAAACTGAGTGATTCCAGGAAGCTTGGATAGTTCATACCGAAGACAGTTTACAACCTATGTATCTTCACGTGCGCGGGCCACTGAGTCGGGCCTAATTCACTCATGAAAACCTAATTCTCACATTTTAGAAGCTAAAATCACATTTCATCCCATCATATTCAAACATTTAAATTGAACAACAATTCCATGTGAATCCGATAACTGATGTGTAGACTTAACGCTATAGAGTTTGTCATCTTATCATTGATGAGAATGTTTCAGATGACAACTGAACTGACATTATATTCATTAAGTACCACTGCATATGTTCAATTGGTCGGATTACCAGAATATATTTAATTTCCCCCCACCTTCTGATGTTCCCAGAATCTCTATGTTAACCAAGGGGTTTTCAAATGTAACATCAGTAGGGTAGAGAGAGGAAAAAGGGGGGAGAGGTATTTATGACTGTCATACACCTTCCCCCAGGCCAACGTCATGACACTATATATATATATTTCAGCCACACCCATTGCTGAAAGGTGTATAAAATTGAGCACACAGATTGTAAACACCTTCATGTTTTATAAAATGAGCACAAACATGATTCATGCAATTTCCATAGACAAACATTTGCAGCAGAATGGTCTTACTAAAGAGCTCTGTGACTTTCAACATGGCATCATCATTGGATGCTACCTTTCCAACAAGTCAGTTTACCACATTTATGCCCTACTAGAGCTACCCCGGTCAACTGTAAGTGCTCATATTGTGAAGTGGAAACATCTAGGAGCAACAACGGCTCAGTCACGAAGTGGTAAGCCACACAAGCTCACAGAATGGGAGAGCCGAATGCTGAAAAGCGTAGCACGTAAACATCGTCTGTTCTCCGACGCAACTCTCCATACCAAATTCCAATCTGCCTCTGGAAGCAAAGTCAGCACAAGAACTGTTCGTCGGAAGCTTCATGAAATTTGTTTCTATGGCCGAGCACCTGTACATAAGCCTAAAATCACCATGTGCAATGCCAAACGTCAGCTGCAGTGGAGTAAATGTACAGACCTGATCTACAAAAAGAGCCAACAGAGACAGTACTTTCTCAAAAAGCTTGGATATTTGATGTAGACTGTACCATACTGACTCTGTTTTACATATCTTTAATTGAGAGTATTTTAACTTTTTGTGTTGTTTGTTGGTTTGGCAATGCCACTGTCAGCCAGAGAAATATGCTGAGAAGGATTATCACCACAGCATGCAAGGAACTTGGAGTCAAACAGACAGGCCTGGATTAGATCTTTAAGGTCAGGGCCCTCCAAAAGGCTCACAAAATCATTTTAGACCCAAGCCACCTCCTCTACCCGGACTTTGAACTACTCCCCTCTGTGCGCAGGTACAGGCACCCCTCAGCAGGAAAAACAGAACTAGACAATCATTTGTACCAGATGTGATATCCCTCCTAAATAGGGGCTCAATAAGGCCAGTAGGCTAGTCGGATTTTTTTTAATTATTATTGATATGTAACTGTTATGAAAGTTGTATTGTCAATTTTGTTTTGTATTTAAACACCACTTTAAACATGTACATGACACTGCAACAAAGTTTCCCCATGGAGATCATTTTAGACCCAAGCCACCTCCTCTACCCGGACTTTGAACTTCCCCCTCTGTGCGCAGGTACAGGCACCCCTCAACAGGAAAAACAGAACTAGACAATCATTTGTACCAGATGTGATATCCCTCCTAAATAGGGGCTCAATAAGGCCAGTAGGCTAGTCTTTTTTAATTATTATTGATATGTAACTGTTATGAAAGTTGTATTGTCAATTTTGTTTTGTATTTAAACACCACTTTAAACATGTACATGACACTGCAACAAAGTTTCCCCATGGAGACAATAAAGTCACTAAGTAAGTAAGCAGAACGGAACCAATGAGAGCTGAAGTGCGTATCGTGTAAAAAATAATGCGTCGTCGGTGGTAACACTCACTACCGAGTTCCAAACTGCCTCTGGAAGCAACGTCAGCACAATAACTGTTTGTCTGGAGCTTCATGAAATGGGCTTCCAAGCCTAAGATCACCATGCGCAATGCCAAGCATCAGTTTGAGTGGTGTAAAGCTAGCCACCATTGGACTCTGGAACTGTGGAAATGTGTTCTCTGCAGTGATGAATCACACTTCACCATCTGGCAGTCCGACAGACAAATCTGGATTTGGTGGATGCCAGGAGAACACTACCTGCCCAAACGCATAGTGTCAACTGTAAGGTTTGGTGGAGGAGGAATAATGGTCTGGGGATGTTTTTCATGGTTCAGGCTCTGCCCCTTAGTTCCAATGGATGAAAATCTTAACGCTACAGCATACAATGACATTGTAGACGATTCTGTGCTTCCAACTTTGTGGCAACAGTTTGGAGAAGGCCCTTTCCTGTTTCAGCATGACAATGGACCCGTACACAAAGCGAGGCCCACTGAAAAGTTGTTTGTTGAGGACAGTGTGGAAGAACTTGACTGACCTGCACAGAGCCCTGACCTCAACCCCATTGAACACCTTTGGGACGCCGACTGTGAGCCAGGCCTAATCGCCCAACATCAGTGCCCGAACTCACTAATGCTCTTGTGGCTGAAAGGAAGCAAGTCTTCTTAGCAATGTTCCAACATCGAGTAGATGCCTTCCCAGAAGAGTGGATGCTGTTATAGCAGCAAAGGGGGGACCGACTCCGTATTAATGCCCATGATTTTGGAATGAGATGTTCGCCAAACAGTCCACACACTTCTGGTCGTGTAGTGTATCTGTGACCAACAGATGCATATCTGTGTTCCCAGTCATGTGAAATCCACAGATTAGGGTGTAATTAATTTATTTCAATTGACTGATTTCCTTATCTGAACTGTAACTCTGTAAAATCTTAGAAATTGTTAAAAAAATATATTTTTTTTGTTCATTGCAGATATTAATATAGTTTTGTTGTTGTAGGAGCAGCGACAGGAAAAAAGGAGTAGTTTCTCTCCATGGAAGCAGGTGGTTGTATTGGAAGCCAGGGAGAGGGTCCATACGCTGGGCAACATGACCCCAACAGATACCTACCAGATACGCATCACAGCTGTCAATCACAGAACCCTCGGACACCCCTCCCCCCCAGAAACACCAGGTGAGTGAGATATATTATTACTACTATTATTGTTACTACTATCATATTAGTAGATACCATTATATTTAAGAGGGTGGAAGGATACAGAGGAGGAGAGAGACAACGAGAGCTCGAGACAGAGAGAGAGGGAGGCAGAGGGAGAGGGGGATAGAGACGGCGAGAGAGAGACAGCGAGAGAGAGAGAGAGCGAGAGAGAGAGAGAGAGTGATAGCGAGAGAGAGACAGCGAGAGAGAGAGAGAGAGAGAGAGAGAGAGAGAGAGTGATAGCGAGAGAGAGACAGCGAGAGAGAGAGAGAGAGAGAGAGAGAGAGAGAGAGAGAGAGAGAGATAGCGAGAGAGAGAGAGAGAGAGAGAGAGAGACAGCGAGAGAGAGAGACAGCGAGAGAGAGAGAGACAGCGAGAGAGAGAGAGACAGCGAGAGAGAGAGAGACAGAGGGAGAGAGAGAGACAGAGGGAGAGAGAGAGACAGCGAGAGAGAGAGACAGAGGGAGAGAGAGAGACAGCGAGAGAGAGAGACAGCGAGAGAGAGGGAGAGAGAGAGACAGCGAGAGAGAGGGAGAGAGAGAGACAGCGAGAGAGAGGGAGAGAGAGAGAGACAGAGAGAGAGAGAGAGAGAGAGAGAGAGACAGCGAGAGAGAGAGAAAGTGAGAGGGGGGCATAGAGAGAGTTTGAGTTTTTTTATTTTATTAATTGGGTCTGGCATCCCATAACACAATAAACACTCAATTCAAATCAAATTGTATTTGTCACATACACGTGTTTAGCAGGTGTTCTTGCTTGTGTAGCGAAATGCCTGTGTTTTTAGCTCTAACAGTGCAGTAATATCTAACAATAATATCTAAAAATTTCACAACCATACACACAAATCTAAAGTAAAGGAAATTAATTAATAATATATAGATATTTGGGCGAACAATGTCAGAGCGGCATAGACTAAGATACAGTAGAATAGGATAGAATACAGTATACACATATGAGGTGAGTAATGCAAAATATGTAAGCATTATTAGTGGCTAGTGTTCCCTTATTAAAGTGGCCTGTGATTCCAAGTCTATGTAATGGTTGTTGTCCTTGATGATCTTTTTGGCCTTCCTGTGACATCGGGTGCTATAGGTGTCCTGGAAGGCAGGTAGTTTACCCCCAGTAATGCTTTGGGCAGACCGCATCACCCTCTGGAGAACCCTGCGGTTGTGGACGGTGCTGTTGCCGTACCATACGATGATACAGCCTGACAGAATGCTCTCAATTGTGCATCTTTAAAAGTTTGTGAGGGTTTTAGGTGACAAGCCACATTTCTTCAGCCTCCTGAGGTTGAAGAGGCGCTGTTGTGCCTTCTTCACTACACTGTGTGGGTGGACCATTTCAGTTTGTCCGTGATGTGTACGCCAAGGAACTTAATTAAAACTTTACACCTTCTCCACTGCTGTCCCGTCGATGTGGATAGGGGGTGCTCCCTCTGCTGTTTCCTGAAGTCCACGATCATCTACTTTGTTTTGTTGATGTTGAGTGAGAGGTTGTTTTCTTTATACCACACTCTGAGGGCCCTCACCTCCTCCCTGTAGGCTGTCTCGTAATCGTTGGTAGTCAAGCCCACTATTGTTGTGTCGTCTACAAACTTCATAATTGAGTTGGAGGCGTACATGGCCACACAGTCATTGGTGAACAGGGAGTACAGGAGAGGGCTGAGCATGTACCCTTGTGGGGCCCCAGTGTTGAGGATCAGCGAAGTGGAGATTTGTTTCCTACCTTCACAACCTGGGGTCAGCCCGTCAGAAAGTTCAGGACCCAATTGCACAGGGCGGGGTTGAGAACTAGGGCCTCAAGCTTAATGATGAGCTTGGAGGGTACTGTGGTGTTGAATGGTGAGTTATAGTCAATGAAAAGCAGTCTCACATAGGTTTTTCTCTTGTCCAGATGGGACAGGGTAGTGTGCAATGCGATGGCGATTGCATCGTCTGTGGATCTATTGGTGCGGTAAGTAAATTGATCCTTGACTAGTCTCTCAAAGCAACTTCATGATGACGGAAGTGAGTGCTACAGGGCGATTGACGCTTTGCCTGTTTGATTGTTCGTCTTAGGGCATGGTGGGATTTCTTATAAGCTTCTGGATTATTGTACGGCTCCTTGAAAGCGGTAGCTCTAGCTCTGTGTGAATGTTGCTTGTAATCCATGGCTTCTGGTTGGGAAATGTATGTATGGTCACTTTGGGGACGCTGCACTTATTGATGAAGCTGGTGACTGAGATGGTATACTCCTCAATGCCATTGGGTTAGGGAACATATTCCAGTCTGTGCTTGCAAAACAAGTCCTATGGCATGAATCCGCGTCATCTGACCACTTCCGTATTGAGTGAGTCACTGGTAATTCCTGCTTTAGTTTTTGCTTGTAAGCAGGAATCAGTAAGATAGAATTATGATCAAATTTGCCAAATGGTGGGCGAGGGAGAGCTTTCTATGCATCTCTGTATGTGGAGTAAAGATGGTCTAGAGATTTAAGTTTCCCTGCATTAAAGTCCCCGGCCACTAGGAGCGCGGCTTCTGCATGAGCATTTTCTTATTTGCTTATGACCTTGTTGAACTTGTTGAGTGCGGTCTTAGTGCCAGCATCGGTTTGTAGTGGTAAATAGATGGCTACGAATAATATAGATGAGAAATCTTGGTAGATAGTGTTCTCTATTGCTTATCATGAGGTACTTTTCCTGAGGTGAGACTTCTTTAATATTAGACATTGCACACCAGCTGGTATTGACAAATAAACACTTACCCCTGCACCTCGTCTTACCAGACATAGCTGCTCTGTCCTGTCGATTCAAAACCCAGCCAGCTCTATTTTATCCGTGTCATCGTTCAGCCACGACTGCGTGAAACATAAGATAGTAGGATAGTCTTAATTGTAGATCATCTAGCTTATTTCAAATCAAATCAAATCAAATTTTATTTGTCACATACACATGGTTACCAGATGTTTCCAATGATTGCACGTTGGCCAATAGTACTTATGGTAGTGGTGGTTTACACACTATCCTCCGAATTCTCACCAGGCACTGCAACCTCCGCCCCATTTCTCTGTTTTTTCTTCACGCGAATGACAGGGATTTGGGCCTGGTCTCGAGAAAGCAGTATATCCTTCGCTTCAGACTCATTAAAGAAAAAATCATTTTCCAATTTGAGGTGAGTAATCACTGTTCTGATGTCCAGAAGCTCTTTTTGGTCATAAGAGATGGTAAAAGCAACATTATGTACAAAAGAAGTTCCAAACAAAGTAGCTCAGTTGGTTAGGAGCCCATAAAATGGCAGCCATCCACATTCTGATTGGACAGTGCACTCAAGTGTTTTGGAAAGAAAAGAAAGAAGGGATACCGGTCTGTAGTTTTTGACATCAGAGGAGTCGAGTGATGGTTTCTTGAGGAGGGGAGTGACTCAGGTCATTTGGAAGTCAGATGGGGAGAAGAAGTGAGGAGAAGGTGGAAAATATTTTCCCAGGGTTAGAGGCAGAAGCTTGACATGCAGGGTGATAGAAAGTAGCTTTAGCAGCGGATACAGAGGAAGATAATTTAGAGAGGAGAGAGTGGAAGGATGATAGGTCCTCTGGAAGTTTATTTTTCCTCTATTTTCATTCTGTAAGATCACAATTAGTCACTCAGCCACGGAGCAGGGTGAGGGCTGAGAGGAAAGGGGACAGTGCGAGTCACATGACCATCTGGGTAGGGGCTGAGTGGCTAGGGTTGGAGGAAATGGAAATAGAAAATGAAACAAAGTAGTCTGGAAGGGGGTTGCAGTGAGATTTGTAAGAGAACAGCCTCTAGTAAATTTGAGGTCAAGCGTATTGCCTGCCTTGTGAGTGGAAGGGGAAAGGGTGAAGTCAAAAGAGGCAAGAAGGGGAAAGAAAGAGTTGGAAAGAAATGAATCAAAGGCAGATGTTGTAAGGTTGAAGTCACCAAGTATGAAGAGTGGTGAGCCATCTTCAGGAAATTAGCTTATCAAGGTGTCAAGCTCATTGATGAACTCTCCAAGGGCACCTGGTGGGCGATAGATGACAATAATATTAAGTTTGAGTGAACAAGTGACATCTTAGAATTCAAATGAGGAGATGGACAGGTGAAAGAAGGAGAACAGAGAAAATCTCCACTAAAGAGATATGAGTAGCTCTGTGCCAGCTAGCGATGACCAGATGCTCTCGGATTATGAGAAATAGTAGTCAGATGAAGGAAGAGCAGCTGAAGTAACAGTGCTCTCTGGGGTGATCCCATGTCTCCTCAGGGCCAAAAAGTCAAATGACTGAAGGGCAGCATAGGCTCAGATAAACTATGCGTTCTTACCACAGATCGCCAGCTTCAAACGCTTCCAGAGACCAGGAATTCCACATGGGTTGTGTGCGCAGGGTAAACTAAAATAGAAGGGTTGTAGCTTTGTCTATTCTGCTAGAGATTAGTTCTGAACCCGTTAGCTATGTCTGTTCTGTTAGAAATTAGTTCTGAACCTATTAGCTCTGTCTATTCTGTTAGAGATTAGTTCTGAATGTTAGCATCACTGATTCACTAAGGTGCTAGCCGACATTAGCAAGTTAATGTGTATGTACTGTACGGACATGGTGCACCACAACCCAATGTTGACGACATATCACTTATTTTGCCACAAAACATAGCTTGTTTTATTTAAACCTTTATTTAACTAGGCAAGTCAGTTAAGAACAAATTATTATTTACAATGACAGTCTACCCCGGACCAATTGTGTGCCACCCTATGAGACTCCATTCACGACCAGATGTGATGCAGCCTGGATTCGAACCAGGGACAGCGGTGACCCCTCTTGCACTGAGATGCAGTGCCTTACACTGCTGCGCCACTCAGGTGCCAAAAATAATTAATCTTAGCTGTGCTATTGTGCAAGTCACTATATTGCTGACAATGCAGATTGTAAGAGGTATTTTGCGAAGATCACATTCACTTAAAAGATGCAGATGTCGGCTCAATCGGAAATTACCTATAAATTTCAGGCTCGTGGTAAATGGTAGAGGGTATACATTTTTGACTGTGTGTGTGTGTGTGTGTGTGTGTGTGTGTGTGTGTGTGTGTGTGTGTGTGTGTGTGTGTGTGTGTGTGTGTGTGTGTGTGTGTGTGTGTGTGTGTAAACTGTGAGTATTTTGCAGCGGACCCTCCCTTCAGTGCGTACCCTGCTGTGATTGGAGCTGCCATTGGAGGGATGCTCATCACGACCATAGCAACTGTTCTGCTGTTCATGTACATATTCCGCACCTGCAACAACAACCCCAGTACGTTCCCGCACCTACACACACACACATTATATACTCATGCACTACACACAAAAACACTACACACAGTTCAATTATAATGTAAACTCTAACTCTAACCATCCAGTTAATGTAAACTATAACCTAACCATTACGTTAATGTACACTCTAACCCTAACCATCCAGTTAATGCAAACTCTAACCTAACCATCCAGTTAATGGAAACTCTAACTATCCAGTTAATGGAAACTCTAACCATCCAGTTAATGGAAACTCTAACCATCCAGTTAATATAAGCTCTAACCATCCAGGTAATATAAACTCTAACCATCCAGTTAATGTAAACTCTAACCATTACGTTAATGTACACTCTAACCCTAACCATCCAGTTAATGTAAACTCTAACCTCACCATTAAGTTGTGGTGAAATCTTTAAGAGCGCATGAGCAGTAAGGAAGGAGGAAATAAAGAGAGCTCGTTCAGCTCTTTGGGGAGGGGCTCTTGGCTGGCGCAGTTTGGATTGCATGGATTAGTAGCAACATTGTTGCGAAGCTTTAACATACAAACCAACAAACCATCGGACAGTCAGATCGTACACCGGCAGGCCTGAAGACCACAGCTAAGATTTCTCTTTTTCTTTCGCTTTCTCTTCCCTCTCGTTCCAGTGCTTTGTAATGTATGTAATGTAAAATGTATTGAAATGCTTTACCCTGCAACAGACTCTCTTTTTTTCAAATGCACTTCCCATTGACGTTCATTAGAGCTGGACTATTATTGCCCTGCCAGAAGTATTTTGATGGACATTTTAGTTAAAAGGGAGGTTGCTTGCAAGTTGTGTATTGTTATGTGAACTGTATTGAGGTGAGGTGTACTAATGACATGTGGCCGAGAAGACTGGACATTTTTAAGGCCTTTGTTGTGTCGATGAACACCCCCCACATTCATACCCTCTGCACTCATCCACTAGAAAATAATACAGATTAATGCAAATCCTCTGTTGATGACTGGGTTCGTTCTTGTATGAAGTTGCTGTTTAATTGCTCTGCCATTATTAGTATTAGTATTATTGTATGAGGTATTCTTGTTGGGGTTACCCCTGTGCTGTGATGTGGGTTTTATATGGTGTGTATTCTCTTTTCTCTCCACTGGCTATCTGGTAAACAGGCTACACTCTAGGCAGTCTCTTCTGCTGATGTGTGTGGGTCTGGTAGTGGCACTCTCTCTATTGTACTCTTTTCCTTTCAGCATGGTTAATACCTGCCTGGCGCCCAAACAAAATCTTTCTTTACCCCTCTCTAAGAAATACCGCTACAAAGTTAATGTACACTCTAACTGTAACCATCCAGTTAATGCAAACTTTAACCTAACCATTAAGTTAATGTAAACTCTAACCCTAACCATCCAATTAATGGAAACTGTAACCCGAACCATCCAGGTAATGCAAACTCTAACCTAACCATTAAGTTAATGTAAACTCTAACCATCAAGTTAATGTAAACACTAACTCTAATCAGGGGTGGAAGTAACTAACCTCTGGTGTAGACCCAACTAGCATGCTTACCCTGACCCTAAATAGCATGGTGACCCTGACCCTAAGTAGCATCCTGACCCTGATCCCAACTAGCAGGATGAGCAAATGTAGAAGATTAGGTTGGTATGGCAATAAATAGGCCATAGAGACAAAATAATTACAATTTAGCATTAACACTGGAGTGATAGATGTGCAGATGATGATGTGCAAGTAGAGATACTGGGGTGCAAAAGAGAAAAAAGATAAACAACAATATAGGTATGAGGTAGTTAGGTATGCTATTTAAAGATTGGCTGTGTACAGGTACAGTGATTGGGAAGCTGCTCTGACAGCTGATGCTTAAGATTGGAGAGAGAGATATAAGACTCCAGCTTCAGTGATTTTTGCAACTCGTTCCAGTCATTAGCAGCAGAGACCTGGAAGGAAAGACGGCCAAAGGAAGTGTTGGCTTTGGGGATGACCAGTGAAATATACCTGTTGGAGCATGTGCTACGGGTGGGTGTTGCTATGGTGACCAGTGAGTTGAGATAAGGCGGGGCTTTACCGAGCATAGACTTATAGATGACCTGAAGCCAGTGGGTTTGGTGACGAATATGTAGTGAAGGCAAGCCAACGAGAACATACAGGTTGCAGTGGTGGGTGGTATATGGGGCTTTGGTGATGGGGGCTTTGGTGAGTGTTGGAGGCCATTTTGTAAATTAATCGTAGGATAGTAAGTTTTACGAGGGTCTGTTTGCCAGCAGTATGAGTGAAGGAGGCTTTGTTGCGAAATAGGAAGCAATATTTAATTTTGGATTAGAGATGCTTAATGTGAGTCTGGAAGGAGAGTTTACAGTCTATCCAGACACCTAGGTATTTGTAGTTCACTACTATCACTACTTCCGGCGCCGACAGAGATGGCTGCCTCGCTTCGCAACTATGCAGTATTTTGTTTTTTTACATGTTATTTCTTAAATTGGTACCCCAGGTAATCTTCGGTTTTATTACATACAGTCGGGAGGAACTACTGAATATAAGAGCAACGTCAACTCACTATCCTTACGATCAGGAATAAGACTTTCCCGATGTGGATCCTCTGTTTTGCCCATCACCCAGGACAATGGATCGGATCCCAGTCGGAGAACCAAAACAATGTCGCCGTAAAAGGGGCAGACGGCACAGTCTTCTGGTCAGGCTCCGGAGACGGGCCCATCGCGCACCGCTCCCGAGCATACTACTCGCCAATGTCCAGTCTCTTGACAACAAGGTTGATGAAATCCGAGCAAGGGTAGCATTCCAGAGAGACAGAAACTGTAACGTTCTTTAACGTTCTATCGGAGTCAGTACAGCCAGCTGGTTTCTTCACGCATCGCGCCGACAGAAACATGCATCTTTCTGGTAAGAAGAGGGGCGGGGGGTATGCCTTATGATTTACGAGACGTGGTGTAATAAGTCCTTCTGTTCACCTGACTTAGAATTCCTCACAATTAAATGTTGACCGCATTATCTACCAAGAGAATTCTCGACGGCCCTGAACAAACTTTATTTGACTCTATGTAAACTGGAATATCCTGAGGCTGCATTCTGAATTGGTCCACCCACACAGACAGCGTGGTGAAGAAGGCGCAGCAGCGCAAACTACCTGCCCTCCAGGACACCTACACCACCCAATGTCACAGGAAGGCCATAAAGATCATCAAGGACATCCACCCGAGCGAGCCACTGCCTGTTCATCCCGCTATCATCCAGAAGGCGAGGTCAGTACAGGTGCATCAAAGCAGGGACCGAGAGACTGAAAAACAGCTTCAATCTCAAGGCCATCTGTTACGAATCTCTTTTGGCCCGACAGTCTAGGGTAGATGGTAACTAGACCCGTAACATAACTCATGCAAATTATAATAGTGAAAAAGTGAGAACAAAATAACCACAGACAACTAAATTACCGTCAAACACATGGTTTATTAGAAAACACACGGTAATGGGGGGGGGGGGGGGGGGGGGGCAGGAAAAGGGGCTGAGCTGGACCCAAGGAAAGAAATAATAAATATTCAAAAACACCCCTAAGCTAGTCTAGCCTATTTCAACAACAGCTAACTAACTAACCATAAATAGAGTGGGTGGTCCGCCCAGTTCTAACTAGTGTTTTTAACAAAGTTTACCTACGGGTAGTGTATGCCCATGGGCGACTTGTCTTGGTTCCCCCTTTTCCCACCATCAAACAAACACTCAAACACCATAACCAAAAACAATACTCACAGGTGAGGACAAAGTGATATGGAGGTATGGAGGTACTCAAACAAAAGAGAGCTCAATACATAAAGAGCATGAGATAGAGACATAGTAGGACAGGGTTAGATAGCTCTACAAACATATGAGAGAGCTCTACAAACATATGGCATTTACAGAGGGATTGAGCTCCAGAGCAAACAACTGACGGTGTTTTTAAACCAAGGGAAAGGAACTGTGATTGGGTAGGAAAAAGGAGGAGGTGTGTCTTCTGATTGTTGATTGATTGTTGACTGATTGGGGAGTGATGATTTTCACCTGTGATGGGAGAAGGAGAGAAAATAAATACACACACAGGATACACACAGGATACTTATATCCGTAACACTCCCACCCTTAAAAAGAGCAACCCTAGGGATTGCGACCACAGTATTTACAAAACATCAAAATCATAATTTTTCTTTTAAACATGAGATAAAGCATCTGCCAACACATTATCGGATCCCTTTTTGTGGCGAATCTCCAAATTTTAATTCTGTACAATAAGCGCCCAACACATAAGGCGCTGGTTCTGGTTGTACATCCGGTGGAGAAACACTAAGGGGTTGTGGTCAGTATATACAATCACTGGTAGGGCACTGGAACCAATATATACCTCAAAGTATTGCAGAGCCAACAACAAAGCAAGAGCTTCTTGTTCTATTGTGGCATAGATTGTTTGACATTTATTAAATTTACGTGAAAAATAACAAACGGGATGATCCACTCCACTCTTGTCCTGCTGCAGTACAACAGCACCAGCACCTCTGGCATTAGCATCTACCTCAAGTTTGAATGGTTGTTCAAAATCCGGAGCAGCGAGTACAGGGGTATTAGCAGATTCAAAAGCTATCTAACAATCAGGGGACCACACAAATGATCTAGCTGGACTGAGCAAATCGGTCAATGGGAGCAACTACCGCAGAGACATTTTTACAGAAACTACGGTAGTAGCCAACCATCCCTAATAAGCGGTGAAGCTCTCGCCTGGTGGTAGGTGCGGGGAATGCAGTTATAGCCAAGATATGGCATCAACAGGGCGCACCTGTCGATGGCCGACCTCTTTACCGAGATAGGTAACAGTAGCCTTCCCAAACTCGCACTTTGCCAAGTTCAATGTTAGAGAAACAGCTGCCAAACGTTCACATACTACCCTTAGAGAGTCAACATGATCTGACCGCTCAGACAAATACATTTCTAGGTCATCGAGGTATGCACAACAATTAGGAACGCCAGCTAATACAGAGTTAATAACCAGTCGTTGGAAAGTGGCTGGTGCATTTCGCATCCCAAAAGCCATGACTGAGTACTGTAGGAAGTTGTCTGGGGTCACAAAGGCAGAAATCTCAGAAGCACGTGAAGTTAACGGAACCTGCCAGTAACCTTTTAAGAGGTCCAACTTAGTTACATACATAGCAGCACCAATAGTGTCGATACAGTCGTCCAGTCTGGGTAACGGGTACGAATCTGGCATTGTAACAGAATTTACCTTTCGACAATCCGTACATAACCTGGACGTACCATCAGGTTTAGGAACCAGAATGCAACAAGAACTCCAAGGGCTTGAACTTGGCTTAGCCAGGTCATTCTCCAACAAATATATCACCTCATCCCTCATTATCTTCCTCTTGGAAGCGTTGATACGATATGGGTGTTGCTTGATAGGTGTAGCATTTCCAACATTAATGTCATGTTCCAACACGTTTGTGCGAGTAGGAACATCATTAAAGAGACATGGAACACTGTGTAGTAGCCTCATAATATCGTTGGCCTGTCCTTCCGTTAAATGAACCAGACCGGATTGGATAGACAGCAACATTTCTGAATTGAGCAATCTAACACACTGCTGCTGAGTATTGCGCAACTCCAATCCATCAATATGACAGTCCACTATCATAGCAGTAGTAGCAGAGGAGACAGCAGTACCTTCCTCTGTTTTTGAATTATCTAACTGTGTGATGGGTGTGGTATGCTTTCAACATGTTAATGTGGCACACACGAGATTGGCGTTGTCTATCAGGAGTTTGAAGCACATTGTCAGTTTCACTTATTTTATTTTCAATTAAATAAGGACCAGAGAAATGAGCTGACAGTGAAGATCCTGGAACAGGTAATAACACCAGTACTTGGTCGCCTGGCTGTAGTGGACGAGAAACAGCCTCTTTATCATAGTGTCTTTTCATGCTCCTCTGTGAGGAAGACAGAGCTTCCTTTGCGAGAGCACAAGCTTGGTGTAGGCACTCACGTAAGCGACTAACGTAGTCCAACACATTCTCATCTCCTGTACACAACTCTTGGGACAAGAACTGTTCTTTAAGGACTTTCATTGGTCCTCTCACTGTGTAACCAAACACTAGTTTAGCCGGGCTGAAACTTAGGGACTCCTGCACAGTTTCACGAGCAGCAAACAAAACTAGAGGAACTCCCTCATCCCAATCTTTCTCAGATTCCAAACAATATTTACGTAGCATAGACTTCAGTGTCTGATGCCAACGTTCAAGCGCACCCTGAGACTCTGGGTGATAGGTGCTTGACACACGGTGCGTAATTGATAAGGATTGTAACACCTGCATGAAGAGCTTGGATAGGAAATTGGTACCTTGATCACTTTGTACCACCTTAGGTAACCCGAATGTCGTGAAGAATTTTATTAAGGCTTTACTCACTATTCGGGGCTGTATTTTCTCTTCGGTAACGGTCCAACACAATCAACCACCACATGTTCGAATGGTTCACCTATGACAGGTATGGGACAAAGAGGAGCGGGAGGAATAACCTGATTGGGTTTTCCTGTTATCTGACATGTGTGGCATGTCCTACAGAACTGAGCCACATCTTGTTTTAAACCCGGCCAAAAGAAATGTCGAAGGATCCGATCATAATTCTCTGTGATTCCTAAATGACCAGACCAGGTGATCATGAGCAAGGGATAACATATTTTGTCGAAAGGCTGTAGGAATCACTATTTGGTAAACAGCATTCCAATCTCCACCCACGTCAACATGGGATTTCCATTTACGCATGAGGAGATTACCATCAATGAAGTAAGCCACGTTCTTCTTCTTTACATCTTCCAATGAGACAACACTAGAAAAAGATTTAGCAAGCTTGTTGTCAACCTTTTGGTTAGCAATCAGCTGCTCACAAGTGACTGGTAACTGTATTGCATTAGCAATAAGTTCAACATTCTTTGATTCTTTCCTGGGCTGTTTGTCAGAGGTGATCAGCTTCCCAGATGTATCACACAACCCATCCTCTTGATCAACCTTTTTGAACAGAACTGTGTTCGACAAATCTATCACGTCACCCTCTTGTCGTGCCTGAGCACGAGTGACAGCACAAACAGGGAACATATGTGGATAACTCTGTGCCAGCTCATTAGAGAAAGAGTGGTCACTTTTATCCAATACTTCCAATACGGGTACTACCTTTCCTCCAGCAATATCGTTACCCACACAGGATACTTGTATCCGTAACACCATCAGACTGTTAAACAGCCACACCTAGCATTGAGTGACTCAACTCCAGCCACTTTAATAATGTAAAAATTGATGTAAAAATGTATCACTAGGCACTTTAACTCTTGATACTCCCCATCCCGGATCCGGGATCGTGAATAAAGCCTCAGGCTCATTAGCATAACGCAACGTTAACGATTTCTGAAAATCGCAAATAAAATGAAAATAATGCGCCTGCTCTCAAGCTTAGCCTTTTCTTAACAACAATGTCATCTCAGATTTTCAAAATATGCTTTTGAACCATAGCAATTCACTAATTTGTGTAAGAGTATGCAAAGCTAGCTTAGCATTTTGAGTAGCATTTAGCACGCAACATTTTCACAAAAACCAGATAACCAAATAAATAAAATCATTTACCTTTGAAGAGCTTCGGATGTTTTCAATGAGGAGACTCTCAGTTACATAGCAAATGTTCAGTTTTTCCTGAAAGAATCTTTGTGTAGGAGAAATCGCTCCGTTTTGTACATCACATTTGGCTACCGAAACTAACCGAAAATTCAGTCACCAAAACGTCAAACTTTTTCCGTATTAACTCCATAATATCGACCGAAACATGGCAAACGTTGTTTAGAATCAATCCTCAAGGTGTTTTTTCACATATCTCTTCATTGATATATCGTTCGTGGAAGCCTGCTTTCCCCTCAGAATCGCATGGAAAAATACCAGCAGCTGAAATATTTCGACGGAGGACACCGGGCGGACACCTGGAAAATGTAGTCTCTTATGGTCAATCTTCCAATGATATGCCTACAAACACGTCACAATGATGCAGACACCTTGGGGAAACGACAGAAAGGGCAGGCTCATTCCTCTCGCTTTCACAGCCATATAAGGAGACAATGGAAAACGGAGCCTCAAAAATCCAACTCATTTCCTGGTTGCAGTTTCATCTTGGTTTTGCCTGTAGCTCCCGTTCTAGGGCACCCACAGACAATATCTTTGCAGTTCTGGAAAATTCAGAGTGTTTTCTTTCCAAAGCTATCAATTATATGCATAGTCGAGCATCTTTTTGTGACAAAATATCTTGTTTAAAACGGGAACGTTTTTCATCCAAAAATGAAATTGCGCCCCCAGAGTTTCAAGAGGTTATTAAACAATGCCACTTAATATAATGTTTACATGCCCTACATTACTCATCTCATATGTATATACTGTACTCTATACCATCCACTGCATCTTGCCTATGCCATTCTGTAACATAACTCATTCATATAATTTTATGTACATATTCTTCATCCCTTTACACTTGCGGGTATAAGATAGTTGTTGTGGAATTGTTAGGTTAAAATACTCTTTGGTTATTACTGCATTGTCGGAACTAGAAGCACAAGCATTTCGCTACACTCGCATTAACATCTGCTAACAATGTGTATGTGACAAATACAATTTGATTTGATTTGTCCACATATTCTAAGTCAGAACCATCCAGAGTAGTGATGCTAGTCGAACGGGAAGGTGCGCACAGCAATCGGTTGAAGAGCATGCATTTTGTTTTACTAGCATTTAAAAGCAGTTGGAGGCCACGGAAGGAGTGTTGTATGGCATTGAAGCTTGTTTGGAGGTTTGTTTACACAGTGTCCAAAGAAGGGCCAGATGTATACCGAATGGTGTTGTCTGCGTAGAGGTGGATCAGAGAACCACCAGCAGCAAGAACAACATCATTGATATACAGAGAAAAAACTCATCCCGAGAATTTAACCCCGTGGCACCCACATAGAGACTGCCAGAGATCCGGACAACAGGCCCTCCGATTTGATACACTGAACTCGATCTGAGAAGTAGTTGGTGAACAAGGCGAGGCAGTCATTTGAAAAGCCAAGGCTATTGAGTCTGCCGATAAGAATGCGGTGATTGACAGAGTCGAAAGTCTTGGCCAGGTCGATGAATAGAGCTACACAGTACCGTCTTTTATCGATGGCGGTTATGATAGCATTTACGACCTTGAACGTGGCTGAGGTGCACCCATGACCATCTCGGAAACCAGATTGCATAGTGGAGAAGGTACGGTGGGATTCAAAATGGTCAGTCAGCTGTTAGGTTAACTTGGCTTTCAACGATTTAAGAAAGACAGGGCAGGATCGATATAGGTCTATAACAGTTTGTGTCTAGAGTGTCTCCCCCTTTGAAGAGGGGGGTGACCGTGGCAGTTTTCTTATCTTTGGGGCTCTCAGAGAGGTTGAATAGGCTAGTAGTGGAGATTGGGTTGCAACAATTTTGGCAGATCATTTTAGAAAGAGAAGGTCCAGATTGTCTAGCCCAGATGATTTGTAGGGATTCAGATTTTGCAAGTCAGTTAAGAACAAATTACTATTTACAAAGACGGCCTACCAAAAGGCAAAAAGCCTCCTGCGGGGACGGGGTCTGGGATTAAAAATAAATAAATAAAATATAAATATAGGACAAAACACACATCACAACAAGAGAGACAACACAATACTACATAAAGAGAGACATAAGACAACCACATAGCAAGGCAGCAACACATGACAACACAGCACGGTAGCAACAAAACATAACAACAACATGGTAGCATCACAACATGGTAGCAGCACAAAACATGGTACAAACATTACTGGGCACAGACAACAGCACAAAGGGTAAGTAGGTAGAGACAACAATACAAAACGCAAAGCAGCCACAACTGTCTGTAAGAGTGTCCATGATTGAGTCTTTGAATGAAGAGATTGAAATAAAACTGCCCAGTTTGACCCTGACCAGGAGTTATCAGGATACAACAACAGTTTAATATCTGACCTTTAACTCTCCTGTCTCTAAACAGGACTCCATGACATGCTCTTTGGAATGTGAGTATGGAGTCAAACAGGCCATGTGTAAAACATGCGTATGTAGAATGTGTGTATAATATATATAATATGTGTGTATATATAAAATGTGTATGTGTGTGTTTGTGTGTGTATGTGTGTGTAGGCAGCACAGCTGGTCCAGGGAGAACATCAACCTCCCTGATGATGAGGTGATGGGAGGAGTTGACGGGGAGGGAGGAGCTACAGAACATTGCCCCTCCCCTAGCCCAGGTACCCTAATGTCTCATTAACATAATGAGATGTAATCTCCCCCCAGGCCCATGTCATTAAAGTAGTAATATGTTGCAATTGCTCTGTGGTTGCCACAATTCTATAATGTTTGTCTAATTTCAGTTTGAGACAGAACAAAACAAGTGTAGAATATTTACATTGTAGTCATTTAGCAGATGCTCTAATCCAGAGCATATCATTGTATACCCAAACCGCTGTGAAATATCTTTTCAATAACCTAAAATATTGTGTTTGATGCTGATGTATTAAACACAAACTAAGACAAAACCAAAATTTCATATAGAGCACATAGAACAGATCTACCTCTTCTTCAAATTGCTTACAATGAGAATGACAGATCTATAACTAACATTTCTATATGAAAAAGTTATATACTGGATCTTTAACATGTTAAAAAATCCAATCAGTTCTATGGTGATAAATTAGTCTTCTCTTCTCTAGGTCACGTCCATGTCCTCTCCTAGGACTGCCTCCCCCGTCTCCCCTCCTCTAACTACTGAGGACAACAAACCTGTCAACGTCACCATCACCATCATGGCAACGGGCTGAAGATCACACACACATTTATACATACTGGATAATGCTGCGTTCATAACAAGTGGAAACTCTCTAAATACAATTTGTATTAAAAGTACAGCTGTCATGCTCAAAAACATTATAGTGTTCAAATACCATACTAATAGATTATTTTGCATAAATAATGATCTCGCTTCTTGTGACGGCCGGCCGCCCAACAACCTGCCCGCTTGACCCTATCCCCTCCTCTCTTCTCCAGACCATTTCCGGAGACCTTCTCCCTTACCTCACCTCGCTCATCAACTCATCTGCGCACGTCCCTTGTTGCATTTAACTTCCAAAAATGCTGTTATCAAGGTAATTTCCTTAGTATGTGATGTCATAGTTCAGCATGTCGGAGAAGTCAAAGCTCAGAGATGATAGACGAGTTTCCCACTAGTAATTACCAGTTGGAAGGGCATGCAAGTGTATTTTTCCAAGTCATATGCTGGTATTTACAAATATAGGAGATGGTGTGAATGCAGCCTAAGCACCTGTCTGTTCTGCCTTCCAGGTTGAAATAAAGTACAGTTCTTATCACAACTTATTTTATTTGATACACAATAAGGGTTACACACCAACACGAGACAGACAGACAGACAGACAGACAGACAGACAGACAGACAGACAGACAGACAGACAGACAGACAGACAGACAGATCTATACCGAGAGACATTAGTTGGTTTGAGTTTTATGTAAGTGTGCTGAGCTGTAGAGAAGTTGTGTTTGATTGATTGATGTAGGGATCTGATCCTATGTGAAAATGTGGTTACTAGGGGAATGATAATTGTCTGCTTATTGAATATTGAGAACGAGAAGAGACAGAGGAAGTGTTGCGGCTTAGTGGTTGGTGTAGATCTCTCCCCATAGGGGAGTCAGGATTAGGGTGGAGGAGAGAGATAGGGGTTAGGTTAGGATGAGAACCCTAGTTAGGGTGATGGTTAAGGTTAGGGTTGAGGTTAGGGGTAGGATTAAAACCCTGGTTAGGGTAATGGTAAAGGTTAGGAGTGGGGTTTGGGGAGAGGTTACGGTTAGGGGTAGGATTGGGGTTAAGTTTAGGAGAGTTGGATGATTTTGTGTTGTCTGTGAGTGTTGGATGAATGGGAGGAGGGCAGCCAATGTGCTGTTTTTAATAGTTCTCAAGAATCGTTTTGAGTGCCCTCTTTGTCTAAGTGCATTGAATAGTGTATTTATTGCATAATCCAGGTCTTGCTTGCAAGATGATATCCTGTAGAACCGCATGATTTGTGACTTTATTATTCCCTTAAATGTATGTTTAGGGTGGTAACTGTTTTAATCAAGTAACCCGTGTGTGTATGTTGGTTTGAAGTAGACTCTAGTGTGTAGTGTTATCTGTGATTGGTTGATATTACTGAAGAAAACACATTTCCTCCGTCGGTGGTGTGCTGCGACCGGCTTGGAAGGGCTTGGGGGCGAAGGTGGCTACCGGTTTCAGCCGTGAGCTTTACAGTGCCCCTACTCCATACTCGCTGCTTCCCAGGACCGAGGACTTAGTACCCGCTGCGTCATGTCCCCCTGCGGGGGGGGCACGGGGCCCCTTGCCCCCGGCGCAATTGTCAACCGGGTCGGACTGTCCTCAGTGCGCATCCAACCTCATTGCGTCACCAGGACGGGGATCGGCTCACGTAAACTGGACTCCAGGGGTCAGTGGCGATGTCGGCAACGCACTCGACCCGTCTTGAAATACGGACCAAGGCGTCTAACGCAAGCAAGTTTTCTCCGAACACACCCCGTGGTGCAATGAAAGTGAGGGAATTTGACATGGTCATAAATTCTGCAGAAATGCAAAATTGACTGGCCCGATGAACTCAGGATGGCCGGGCAGTGCTAGTGGTTCCTCTCAATCGCTCGATGGTGACATGAGAGAAGTGGGACTGTCGTTTTTTTACTGTTTTTGAAAAATGTCCAAAATGACTAGGGGCACCCCCTATTGGATGGGCTCGGATGGGGGGTGCTCCCTACCCAACCATGGACCCCTTGCACACCCCTAAAGGCATTTAAAACCATTATAAAAAAATGTTATCCTGGGAACCAGTTCCAATCACCAGGCGCACGGCTGTCCATTTGCAATATGTTTCAATGGGTATTTACCATCACGAATTTGACATGCTCAAAAAAACTGGTTCCTCTCCATCACTCGTTGGTGTTGATTTCAGAATGTGATTTTGGTGATGGTACTTCGCTGTTTAAACATATTACAAATGGACAAAAGTCAGCCAGCAAGTCACTGTCCATCAGTTAATTAGATACCATTCTGACACCAAACTGATACAAGCTGACACCACACCCACTTTTTCCAACTCGTTTAGATGCCAACTATCACATATTTCAGAGCAGGCCCAGAATTCACAGCGCCTTCTGTTTAACCTCTTGAAACTCTGGGGCAGTATTTCATTTTTGGATGAAAAACGTTCCCATTTTAAACAAGATATTTTGTCACAAAAAGATGCTCGACTATGCATATAATTGACAGCTTTGGAAAGAAAACACTCTGACGTTTCCAAAACTACAAAGATATTATCTGTGAGTGCCCCAGAACTAATGCTACAGGCGAAACCAAGATGAAATTTCAAACAGGAAATGCCCCAGATTTTGAATGCACTGTGTTCCAATGTCTCCTTATATGGCTGTGAATGCGCCAGGAAGGAGCCTACACTTTCTGTCGTTTCCCCAAGGTGTCTGCAGCATTGTGACGTATTTGTAAGCATATCATTGGAAGATTGACCATAAGAGACTACATTTACCAGGTGTCCGCCTGGTGTCCTCCGTCAAAATGATTGCGTAATCTCCAGCTGCATGCACGTTACCATTTGGTTCAGAAGAGAAAGTCAACTGCCACGAATGATTTATCATCGATAGATATGTGAAAAACACCTTGAAGATTGATTCTAAACAACGTTTGCCATGTTTCTGTCGATATTATGGAGTTCATTTGGAAAAAAGTTTGCGTTGTAATGACTGAATTATCGGGGGGTTTTCTTAGCCAAATGTGATGAACAAAACGGAGCGATTTCTCCTACACAAATAATATTTTTGGAAAAACTGAACATTCGCTATCTAACTGAGAGTCCTCATTGAAAACATCTGAAGTTCTTCAAAGGTAAATGATTTTATTTGAATGCTTTTCTTGTTTTTGTGAATGTTGCCTGCAGAATGCTAGGCTTAATGCTATGCTAGCTATCAATACTCTTACACAAATGCTTGTGTAGCTATGGTTGAAAAGCATTTTTTGAAAATCTGAGATGACAGTGTTGTTAACAAAAGGCTAAGCTTGTGGGCCAATATATTTATTTAATTTAATTTGCGATTTTCATGAATAGTTAACGTTGCTTTATGGTAATGAGCTTGAGGCTATAATTACGCTCCCGGATTCGGGATTGCTCGTCGATGCAAGTTAAACCATAATAAAAACATATAACACGTAGGTACTATCTAGCTGCGGGTCCAGTTCTGACATGTGTAGGCCTAGCTGAGGCAACCTCGAATACCAAGTTTTGGCTCGGTCGGTCGGAACCCGAGCAGCGACCTTAATTAGTGCTGAAAATCCACTTTTTCCGGGCGTTGCTACAGGGTCCTTAAATGAGCTATCGGACAGAAACTTTGGGGTCCATCTCTATGGGCCGAGGTGGTTTTAATGCACCTGTATTGCGACTCTGCGACTTTTCTAAATGTCATCATTTTCGTAATGATCCAAATGAATTGAAATTATTGCAAATGTACAAGGCAGTTTCTCGGTCTGAGAACCTTCTAGATCCACATAACTCACCGTGCACTATTGACTTGAGCTCTATAACATGGTTTCTAAAGTTTCAGAGTTCTAGGTCTAACGGTTCTTTGATAGTTCAAACAAAGGTAACTATTGCAGGCTCTGTCTGTCTCTAAGCCCCACACGGTTTCACTCCATCCTTGCTGTGTGTGTGTGTGTGTGAGTTTTTCTTGGAAATCTGATGGGATGAATGACTGATTTACAGTTCATGACGGTTGTCTAATCACACATATGAAGTTTTGGAAAGATCTGACTTTTTCAACCCTTCGAAACAGCCCCTTTTACCCACATTATGGCACTTCCGGTTGGCACAGGTAGCTAAAAGTAAACACATATCCTCATTGGGGTAGGCTTTTACAGAATCCTGAGTTTTAAGTCTGTTATTAAGAATTGAGTGATCTACACAGGGTCGAATGCAGTGATTTGCACAATTGCAGGTAATGTACGGGTTAGGGTTAGGTTGTTTGGTGGAGCAAACAAAGAGACACGGAGGAAGGCAGGAGAGCGAAGCTATGAGCAGCAGACAAAGATGCGACTGTGGGCTTTGTTCCAAGCAGAATATCGTGCGGCTAGACCAACATTTCAAGTCTGTACATGCACTTAAGTCCGGTACTATGGAATGGACGAATGCTATGCAATCTAGCCAGGTTTCGACTGAGAGACAGTAGCCCGAATCAGGGCAGTATATGCAGCCTGACAACGATGTTGAACCGCGGCTGGAGAACCCTGCGATTTTTGCAGTGTTTTGAAAGTGAGTTGTCCGTGGATCAGCAGCTGGGGGACGAGAGTGAGCAGGCGGCGGGTGCGTCGGCGGCGATGCAGCCAACCAGTCAGGTTGGTAGTGAACCGTGCTCGGAACCGAGGGAGCAAGGCTGCGTCGTGGCGACTACCACGGAGAGCGTGAGTGATGAAGGCCATCCAGAATTGAGATTTGGAGTAATGCAATTTTGACTCAATATGAGCACTATATTACGGGTAGAAACCCTTCAGTTAAACGAATTGACAATAGTCGCACCAGTCTATCCCGAGTATGGGAATTCCTCCGCATTATGTCAGAGGGCAAGGCCGATGAAGGACTGTGTTTTCTGGATAACTACAGACATGTGTCTGTGTGGTATGGCCAATGTGACGACCGTGGTTTGGCACCATCCATGTAAAAAATGTACCGAGCCGATGTTTGAGGTTTCCTGAATTATCTTATTCAGTTCTGGCCAAATAGTCTGCAAGCTAAGGTCAGTGGAATTCGAAAGATGTTACTCTGCTTGGTGAAGATGTACAGGGACTCACGGCAGAGCCAGGCAACGCATAGGGCAAAATTCCGCCAACGCTGCAGGGACGAGGTGCTCAGCGCTGCGGAGTTAAAACGCTTTGTTGAGCTAAGCAATCAAGCAATTCCTTCAGTTCTCAGTAGGCTGGAGGTCCATGCCACCTGCTCTGACAGGCGTAGGTTTGCAGCTCTCATGTCCAGCCGGTTGGCCATATTTAATGGCACTCGACGATCCCCAGTCATCATGTTTAGTGAGAGTGATTTCCTGAAATAACCCCAGAAGGTGGGGGTTATCAGATGTGCGTTGCGAGCCACAAAACAAACTATATCTTCGGGGAGTGCAGAATTGTTATATGTCAGGAGGAATACACTTGGCTTAAACGATTCCATCAAATCAGGCGTGAAATGACCTCAGACACAGAACTCTTCTTTTTCACATCCTGCGGTCAACCGTACGCTAATCTGTGTGAGTATGTGGGGCAAATCTTTGCAGAGTTTGGCATTGGAAGTAAAGTGACCTTCGGTACAATTCGACGCAGTGTTGCCACATTGAACTTTAACCAAGGCTCGGTTACAGACCGGGGAACTGTGGCTGACCATATGTGTCACTCTCTGGAAACGCAGGCACGGCACTACCGGTACCATAATTTGCCCAAAAATGCCAGCCGGGCCCGGACACTGATTGAGGGACAAATCAATCCATGATTAACCGATTAAATAAAGCATATTTGTTTGAAATTCACCCTTGTATTTGTGTCATTATGCATTAAAATTATTAAAAATGTGTTTCATTTTGGGTGACCAGGTGCCTATTTTCAATCACCAGTTGCACATGAAACATAGTGTTATTTTTGAAAAGTTTGGACTTGGTAAACAGTGAATTTTGCCCAGTAGTGGGGCTCCATAGTGGGCTGTAATATTAGGAGTCCAGGTAAATGTATTTAGAACCATATTTTTATTTTTGGGTTAGGGGTGCCTATTTTCAATCACCAGTTGCACGGATGTATATCACAATCAATCACATCCATCAGAATATTTTAAACCGTCCATAAAGCACTCAGTACGGCCCCCCATGGATAGAGGGCCGTAGTAGGGTGCTCACATCGTGGGCATGAATATCTGGAACACCTGTAAATGCATTTAGAACCGTAGTTATATGTTTGGGTTACCAGGTGCTGATTTTCAATCACCAGGTGCACTAACCCTAACCCTAACCCACACTGTCATTTTTTCGACCAAGTTCTGTAATTTTCAAAAAATGATTAAAAATACTTCCCGAAGGGCTAGGGTTCCCAAATTTCGTCTCATACCCTCTCTCGTGATGGGCAACAATTACAGCATGTAAAAAAACATTTAGCATGCACAGGTACCTATGTGCCCTGTAACATGCACTTTTTTCCCAAAACTTAAAACACGATTTCCTATTAAAAGGTTTCATACAAAAAAACGGTTTTAATTCAATGGAAATTCTCGTCTATATGTGCCCTTTCATGCAAAAAAAAACCCATCCAGATTGGAGGTGTACTTTTTGATTTATTCACGTTTTGGTGTCCTGAATTTGACCCCCAATGGCGGGGCACACAAAAGCCCTGTGAGGGTCCGGGCTTATGTCACAAAATTGGCCTGCCCGTTGTGACACACTCAGTGGCGGGTCGACCAGACAGGTAACGGCGCGAAATCAGAAACCTGGTTTTTGACAACAAGACTTCCATGTCCTAGAGAGACGGGGGTGGTGTCAAACTGCTCAGCCCGAATAGAAAATGAGTAATGGACACTTTTGAGGGATGTGAGCCCCTCGGAACCATGGTACTTTGGACATTTTCCGCCGGCGACCGATTTAGTGGGTTTGACCAGCCCCTTCGGCGCCCGATTTGTCCTAACTTATGATCCATGTTTCCCAGCTTGGTGGTGGGAGGATATTGAGCCTTGTCCTGAGCAGGTGCTCTATTCCAGCTATTACCTTGTGGGTAAGTCCAGAGTCCATAGGCCCAGAGAGAGAGTGGGCAAGCTGTGTGTGTCCTCTCATACCCATATGAAGGCATGTAACCCGGGTAGGGCTATAAGGCCTTTAGGCCTGTCTGTCCCTTCATCCCATGAGAGAGAGTTTTGACTTTTATGCCTGTCTGTGTCCTCACATGCCCAGCTAAAGGCATGTAACCCTGTTAGGTCATATAAGGCCTTGAGGCCTGTTTGTGTCCTCTGATGCCCAGATAAATACATGTAACCCGGCTAGGGATATGTAGGTACCAGGCCAGGGCAGTGGCTTTTGTCCCAGGCCAGGCCAGTAGCTTTCTGGCCTATGGGCCTATGGCCTTTTTTGGGTTAGGGTTAGGGTTAGTTTCTAGTTTTGAGTCGGTCCATCCACTTCCATCTCTGACACGTGGAAGCCGAAAGGGGGAAGGGAGGGGTGTGCACTCCACATCATATACGCGCGGGCCGGAGGGGTCCGGGCGCGGCCGGCCAAAGTAGTAGGCCCCATGGTTGCCCACTTGTAGATTAACCCGTTGGTTGTGTTTAAAGACTGTCTGTCTGTAGGGTTAGGGTTAGGTATGGTTTTAAGAAAGGTTAAGGTTAGGGTAAGGTATAGTTTTTTAGAATGGTTAAGGTTAGGTTTAGGGTTAGGTAAGGGTTTTTAGAGTGGTTAAGGTTAGGGTTAGGGTTAGGGTAAGGTATAGTTTTAGGATGGTTAAGGTTAGGTTTAGGTAGGTCTGTCAACTCGACGTAGGATCAGGCAAAACCCTTGAGTTGCGTACCTTATGCAGGGTTAGGGTTAGAGCGTTAAGGTTAGAGGGTTAGGGGTTAGGGTTAGGGTTAGGGGGGTTAGGGTTAGGGTTAGGGTTAGGGTTGGGTTACGGTTAGGGGTTAGGGTTAGGGTTAGGGTGTCTAGTTTTGAGTCGGTTGATCCACTTCCATCTCTGACACGTGGAAGCCGAAGGGGGGGAAGGGAGGGGTGTGCACTCCACACATATGCGCGCGGTCCGGGTGGGTCCGGGTGCGGCCGGCCAAAGTTGTAGGCCCCATGGTTGCCCACTTGTAGATTAACCCGTTGGTTGGGTTAAAAGACTGTCTGTCAGTAGGTTTTAGGGTTAGGTATAGTTTTTAGAGTGGTTAAGGTTAGGTTTAAGGTTAGGGTAAGGAATAGTTTTTTTAGAGAGGTTAAGGTTAGGTTTAGGTAAGGATTTTTTAGAGTGGTTAAGGTTAGGGTTAGGTTTAGGGTTAGGTATAGTTTTTCAGAATGGTTAAGGTTAGGGTTAGGTTTAGGGTTAGGTATAGTTTTTCAGAATGGTTAAGGTTTAAGTTAAGGTAGGTCTGTCAACTCAACTTAGGATCAGGCAAAACCCTTGAGTTGTGTACCTTATGCAGGTCCGGTCCTCGGTTGGTTGCCATGTGTCCATGTCGAGTGGTATGGTCATGATGTCTAGGTCCGCTATGTCAACGGAAGTGGAAAGCATAGTGCAACCTAGGAGTTAACTCTCTGTCGGATCCTTCTATTTTAGCTCCACGTTGTCTATGTATTTACTTCAGTGTTCGTCAGTCTTTGGTCCTGGATGTTTTCAATCATGTTGTGTAATTCAGGGGTTATTCCCTTCCAGGATCCTAACTCTGAATCAGCCCATGTCTAGTCGAATCCAGCTGGTCTGTATGGGTATACTCGGCGTAGGATCAGGCAAAACCGTCGAGTTGCGTACCTTATGCAGGTCCGGGCCTCAGTTGGTTGCCATGTGTCCCTGTCAAGTGGTCAGTCTTTAAACTACCAGTGGTTTGAGCAGACAAAAACCCAGAAGGCGAGCCCTCTATACGGTTGTCATGCATCTGCCCTTGGAGTTTCGTCCTGTGTTTCGGTAGGTGTATGGAGGGTTTAGAAACCGGCAAACCTTCTCTGGCTTACGTATGAAACGTCCGGCAGTAGTAGAAGTTAATTGGGTGTTTCCATCCCCACCATCTCAGTCGTAGGTAATTCAGTGGTTTTGGGTAATAGTGACCAGCGGAGTTACTCCCTTCCAGGATCGTAATGTTTCCAGAGGTATATCATCCCTAGGCAGTGAATTTTTTTTTTCCTAGTCCAGGTAAAAAAAGTGGTTCGGTTGTCCAGGCTAAGTACGGCAGGGTAAGGGATCCCCCCATGGGAAATTATTCCGAGGGATCCAATTCTCCGCCAGACATTATCTGGGCACCCCAGGGATTACACGGCCGACGCGAGTCCTCCAGCCGCAGCGCCATACCCGAAAGCCCCACTTTTCGAGGACTTAACTGCCCCAACCCGCTAGGACCACCCACGCGCTACTGAACATACTGCCAATCCAATTCTAAACTGGGGTAGATAGTCGTCCAGCGCGTTACGTGAGTCTCCCGAGTGTAATGGGGCTGGGAGGGTTGAGCCGATTGGTCTGCCAACAGAACCCCGAGAGGTCCCGAAGGAGTCCGGTCTATCCATATCCTCCTGTCTTCTTGCTTGGTGTATGGAAGGGCCTAATTGCTTAGGATCGTATCGCTGCGGGGGAGTCGCCAAGGTCGGGGTCCCCAGAGTAGTTGGAGAAAAAAGGTTCTCGTCCGTTGGGGGTGCTGGTGGGTGTCTCCAAAAAATATTTTAGAGGGATGGTAGGTTGGTGAGGGTTTTTTGTTGTTAAATTTGGTCTATTTGTGTTCTATTTTATTGTTTCTTTTCGTCAAGGGTCCATGGTCATGGTAACCCTGAGTTCAAGAGATTAAAAAAAAAAATATATATATATATATATATATATAAAAGGTATAGATATTTAGGTACATATGTATTAATTTTTTATTTTATTTTTATTGTATTCTTTTATTTTTAAATTTAGTTGTTTCCTATTGGTCAAGGCTCCATGGTCATGGTAACCCCAAGAGAAGAAAATGTGATATTTTGTTAAATATAAATTGGTTCCTTAGTGATTATTGTTACAAGATCCAAGGGATCATTAGGGATAAGTATAAAGTAAAATTATTATTATATATATATATATATTTTTTTAAGAGTCCGTAGTCACTGTGGCTCTGGAATACTATAAAATATCTATTTAACGGTCCTAATGGCCACCTTTATATTTTTAGGGGAGCCTACTGGTAAAAAGGCCCTATTATGGCTAAGTATTGGTATCTGTCTGTAAGTAGGGTAGGGACCAAGGATGGGGTGGGGGTACACATGCATACACACATGGACATAAAAGGGGATGAGCCTATAGACATATTTTTTACATATACAAAAGCATATACATACAACCCCACAAGTGGTGTGAGGGATAACATACAACGTCACACTCCACTACATCCTAGTGTATGCATATATATGAGAGCTGTGTAAAAATCCAATTAAGGAAAGAAAAGTGTACAAATAAAATAGTAGCCAAAAGGAGACTCCTCCGACGTCTGTGTGGAACCTGCCCTTCCTTGCAGCAACACTACAGATCTAGAGAAGTCCCAGCCACGACGCGTTTCTGCCTTACTCGGCTTCATCAGGTAGCAGGGAGGAGAATATATAAATAAAATAGAAATAAAAGGTGCAAAAAGTAGTAAAAATGTATGTATATATATCTACATGTACAGTAGGGTGTACTGTGTAATTTACTTGCCTTGAATGTAGTCCTGGTTGGGTGTGTGGAGAGAAATGCTGCCTGTCCGGTGGTCTCCCTGTAAAGTTGTGAGGAGTGCTACCTCTCTGGTGTGTGCATGTGTGAGCCAGGTGGCTTAGGTTATTTTGATTGGTCTGTACTGTTACTAGGTAGGATAGCCAGTAACAGGTTGTGGTGTGGAGGGTTCAGATAAAGGTGAGAGTGGAATGGGGATGCAGTAAAGTGGATGGGCAGTTAGAGTAGAGGTCAAGCACACCTAACAACAATACAATGGAGACCCAATGTGATAAAAGTTCAACCTTGTAGTGACACAAGGTTTTCAAAATGTTATTTGGTATGAATGAAGAATGGAGTGTGACAAAACAGGGGTCACAATACATTATAAGGGACAGACAAGGTTAACAACATGAGGTCAGGTACAGATACATGTACACACACACACATACAGAAGGGTTAGAACTGGGGTTGCAGTTCAGGTTAGGGGCTAAGGTTAAGGTTAGAGTTAGTGTTAGGAATGGTAGGGGTTAGGATGGTTAAGGTTATGGTTAGAGTGGTTAAGGCTAAGGTTGAGGTGAGAGTAAGAATGGTTAAGGTTAGGGTTAGGTTTAGGGTAGAATGGTTAAGGTGAGGGTTAAGGTTTGGGTTGGAGTTAGAATAGTTAGGGTTGGAGTTATTCAGGCTAGGGTTAAGGTCAAAGTTAGAATGGTTAACTATAGGTTACCAGTAGGTGAGGAGTTGGTTAAGTCTTGTAAGGTCCAATTAACATATAGGGATCACAGGACATTATAAGAGACAGACAAGGTTAACAACATAAGGTCAGACAAAGATGCATATACTAATACACACACTCACAGGGGGGTTCGGGCTAGGATTGCAGTTAAGGTGGGGTGCTAGGGTTAAGGTTAGGATTAGTGTTAGGAATGCTTAGGGTTAGGATGGTTAAGGTTAGGGTTGGGGTGGTTAAGGTTTAGGGTAAGAGTGGTTAAGGCTAGGGTTGAGTTCAGGGTTAGAATGGTTAAGGTTAGGGTTAGGTTTAGAGTTAGGATGGTTAAGGTTAGGTTTAGGGTAGGAATGTATCAGGTTAGGGTTGGAATGGTTCCGGTTAGGTTACGGGTTAGGTGAGGGGGTTGGGTAGGTCTTGTGGGGTCCAATTTTAAACGGATGTAAAAAGCATGATATATTTTTAAACATTTTATTTTTTGAAATACATATATATTTACTTTTTTTTTTTTCTTTTCTTTTTTAATAAAGGTGATACCCTTCTTAAAGGACAAGTTCAGGTGTGTGGTGGTTGAATCCAGGGTCTTTGGTGAAAAAAAAAATGAAAAAAAAAATCCTCTAGTGGAGAAAGTGGAGGGGGTGGTGGTTGTAGAATTCTTGGTCTTTTGATGAAAAAATCTTGGTTGAGAAGTCTTGGAGTAGATGGGTCTTGAATTGTCCGTCCTTCTAGTTGTTTCCCAGGTTGGTGAAAAAAATCCTCTAGTGGAAAAAGTGGAGGGGGTGGTGGTTGTAGAATTCTTGGTCTTTTGATGAAAAAATCTTGGTTGAGAAGTCTTGGAGTAGATGGGTCTTGAATTGTCCGTCCTTCTAGTTGTTTCCCAGGTGGAAGGTGTGTGTTGGTGGAGGTCTCAGAAGTGTTGTCCTTCATAGACCTGGTAAAGTTATTTTAGGTTGTATTTAATCTAATGATTATTTTTGACCGGTTCACCATCAAACCATTTCCCAAAGGAGTATACTGGGCGTAAAATCAACACCCCTAGAAAAAGCCTGATTTGAGATGATCCCGGGTAATTTAAAGGGATAAAAATTTCCTTGGCTTGCTGAGCCCAGATCCCCCGTCAGGCAATGCAGCGGTGACTGGCTAGTGTTTGGTTGTCTAGTTTTGAGTCGGTTGATCCACTTCCATCTTTGACACGTGGAAGCCGAAGGGGGGGAAGGGAGGGGTGTGCACTCCACACATATGCGCGCGGTCCGGGTGGGTCCGGGCGCGGCCGGCCAAAGTTGTAGGCCCCATGGTTGCCCACTTGTAGATTAACCCGTTGGTTGGGTTAAAAGACTGTCTGTCAGTAGGTTTTAGGGTTAGGTATAGTTTTTAGAGTGGTTAAGGTTAGGTTTAAGGTTAGGGTAAGGAATAGTTTTTTTAAGGATTTTTAGAGTGGTTAAGGTTAGGTTTAGGTAATAGTTTTTTAGAGTGGTTAAGGTTAGGGTTAGGTTTAGGGTTAGGTATAGTTTTTCAGAATGGTTAGGTATAGTTTTTCAGAATGGTTAAGGTTAAGTTAGGTCTGTCAACTCAACTTAGGATCAGGCAAAACCCTTAAGTTGCGTACCTTATGCAGGTCCGGTCCTCGGTTGGTTGCCATGTGTCCATGTCGAGTGGTATGGTCATGATGTCTAGGTCCGCTATGTCAACGGAAGTGGAAAGCATAGTGCAACCTAGGAGTTTACTCTCTGCCGGATCCTTCTTTTTTAGCTCCATGTTGTCTATGTATTTACTTCAGTGTTCGTCAGTCTTTGGTCCTGGATGTTTTCAATCATGTTGTGTAATTCAGGGGTTATTCCCTTCCAGGATCCTAACTCTGAATCAGCCCATGTCTAGTCGAATCCAGCTGGTCTGTATGGGCATACTCGGCGTAGGATCAGGCAAAACCGTCGAGTTGCGTACCTTATGCAGGTCCGGGCCTCAGTTGGTTGCCATGTGTCCCTGTCAAGTGGTCAGTCTTTAAACTACCAGTGGTTTGAGCAGACAAAAACCCTGAAGGAGATCCCTCTATACGGTTGTCATGCATCCGCCCTTGGAGTTTCGTCCTGTGTTTTGGTAGGTGTATGGAGGGTTTAGAAACCGGCAAACCTTCTCTGGCTTACGTATGAAACGTCCGGCAGTAGTAGAAGTTAATTGGGTGTTTCCATCCCCACCATCTCAGTCGTAGGTAATTCAGTGGTTTTGGGTAATAGTGACCAGTGGAGTTACACCCTTCCAGGATCGTAATGTTTCCAGAGGTATTTCATCACTAGACAGTGAATTTTTTTTCCTAGTCCAGTTAAAAAAAGTGGTTCGGTTGTCCAGGCTAAGTACGGCAGGGTAAGGGATCCCCCCATGGGAAATTATTCCGAGGGATCCAATTCTCCGCCAGAGTTAGGGTTAGGGTTAGGGGGTTAGGGTTAGGGTTAGGGTTGGGGGTTAGGGTTAGGGTTAGGGGTTAGGGTTAGGGTTGGGGTTAGGGTTGGGGTTAGGGTTGGGGTTAGGGTTAGGGGGTTAGGGTTAGGGGTTAGGGGGTTAGGGGGTTAGGGTTAGGGTTAGGGTGTCTAGTTTTGAGTCGGTTGATCCACTTCCATCTCTGACACGTGGAAGCCGAAGGGGGGGAAGGGAGGGGTGTGCACTCCACACATATGCGCGCGGTCCGGGTGGGTCCGGGCGCGGCCGGCCAAAGTTGTAGGCCCCATGGTTGCCCACTTGTAGATTAACCCGTTGGTTGGGTTAAAAGACTGTCTGTCAGTAGGTTTTAGGGTTAGGTATAGTTTTTAGAGTGGTTAAGGTTAGGTTTAAGGTTAGGGTAAGGAATAGTTTTTTTAGAGAGGTTAAGGTTAGGTTTAGGTAAGGATTTTTTAGAGTGGTTAAGGTTAGGGTTAGGTTTAGGGTTAGGTATAGTTTTTCAGAATGGTTAAGGTTAGGGTTAGGTTTAGGGTTAGGTATAGTTTTTCAGAATGGTTAAGGTTAAGTTAAGGTAGGTCTGTCAACTCAACTTAGGATCAGGCAAAACCCTTAAGTTGCGTACCTTATGCAGGTCCGGTCCTCGGTTGGTTGCCATGTGTCCATGTCGAGTGGTATGGTCATGATGTCTAGGTCCGCTATGTCAACGGAAGTGGAAAGCATAGTGCAACCTAGGAGTTTACTCTCTGCCGGATCCTTCTTTTTTAGCTCCATGTTGTCTATGTATTTACTTCAGTGTTCGTCAGTCTTTGGTCCTGGATGTTTTCAATCATGTTGTGTAATTCAGGGGTTATTCCCTTCCAGGATCCTAACTCTGAATCAGCCCATGTCTAGTCGAATCCAGCTGGTCTGTATGGGCATACTCGGCGTAGGATCAGGCAAAACCGTCGAGTTGCGTACCTTATGCAGGTCCGGGCCTCAGTTGGTTGCCATGTGTCCCTGTCAAGTGGTCAGTCTTTAAACTACCAGTGGTTTGAGCAGACAAAAACCCTGAAGGAGATCCCTCTATACGGTTGTCATGCATCCGCCCTTGGAGTTTCGTCCTGTGTTTTGGTAGGTGTATGGAGGGTTTAGAAACCGGCAAACCTTCTCTGGCTTACGTATGAAACGTCCGGCAGTAGTAGAAGTTAATTGGGTGTTTCCATCCCCACCATCTCAGTCGTAGGTAATTCAGTGGTTTTGGGTAATAGTGACCAGTGGAGTTACACCCTTCCAGGATCGTAATGTTTCCAGAGGTATTTCATCACTAGACAGTGAATTTTTTTTCCTAGTCCAGGTAAAAAAAGTGGTTCGGTTGTCCAGGCTAAGTACGGCAGGGTAAGGGATCCCCCCATGGGAAATTATTCCGAGGGATCCAATTCTCCGCCAGAGTTAGGGTTAGGGTTAGGGTTAGGGGGTTAGGGTTAGGGTTGGGGGTTAGGGTTAGGGTTAGGGGTTAGGGTTAGGGTTGGGGTTAGGGTTGGGGTTAGGGTTGGGGTTAGGGTTAGGGGGTTAGGGGGTTAGGGTTAGGGGTTAGGGGGTTAGGGTTAGGGTGTCTAGTTTTGAGTCGGTTGATCCACTTCCATCTCTGACACGTGGAAGCCGAAGGGGGGGAAGGGAGGGGTGTGCACTCCACACATATGCGCGCGGTCCGGGTGGGTCCGGGCGCGGCCGGCCAAGGTTGTAGGCCCCATGATTGCCCACTTGTAGATTAACCCGTTGGTTGGGTTAAAAGGCTGTCTGTCAGTAGGTTTTAGGGTTAGGTATAGTTTTTAGAGTGGTTAAGGTTAGGTTTAAGGTTAGGGTAAGGAATAGTTTTTTTTTTAAGGTTAGGTTTAGGTAAGGGTTTTTTAGAGTGGTTAAGGTTAGGGTTAGGTTTAGGTTTAGGTATAGTTTTTCAGAATGGTTAAGGTTTAGGTTAAGGTAGGTCTGTCAACTCAACTTAGGATCAGGCAAAACCCTTGAGTTGCGTACCTTATGCAGGTCCGGTCCTCGGTTGGTTGCCATGTGTCCATGTCGAGTGGTATGGTCATGATGTCTAGGTCCGCTATGTCAACGGAAGTGGAAAGCATAGTGCAACCTAGGAGTTTACTCTCTGTCGGATCCTTCTTTTTAGCTCCACGTTGTCTATGTATTTACTTCAGTGTTCGTCAGTCTTTGGTCCTGGATGTTTTCAATCATGTTGTGTAATTCAGGGGTTATTCCCTTCCAGGATCCTAACTCTGAATCAGCCCATGTCTAGTCGAATCCAGCTGGTCTGTATGGGTATACTCGGCGTAGGATCAGGCAAAACCGTTGAGTTGCGTACCTTATGCAGGTCCGGGCCTCAGTTGGTTGCCATGTGTCCCTGTCAAGTGGTCAGTCTTTAAACTGCCAGTGGTTTGAGCAGACAAAAACCCAGAAGGCGAGCCCTCTATACGGTTGTCATGCATCCGCCCTTGGAGTTTCGTCCTGTGTTTCGGTAGGTGTATGGAGGGTTTAGAAACCGGCAAACCTTCTCTGGCTTACGTATAAAACGTCCGGCAGTAGTAGAAGTTAATTGGGTGTTTCCATCCCCACCATCTCAGTCGTAGGTAATTCAGTGGTTTTGGGTAATAGTGACCAGTGGAGTTACTCCCTTCCAGGATCGTAATGTTTCCAGAGGTATATCATCCCTAGACAGTGAATTTTTTTTCCTAGTCCAGGTAAAAAAAAGTGGTTCGGTTGTCCAGGCTAAGTACGGCAGGGTAAGGGATCCCCCCATGGGAAATTATTCTGAGGGATCCAATTCTCCGCCAGACATTATCTGGGCACCCCAGGGATTACACGGCCGACGCGAGTCCTCCAGCCGCAGAGCCATACCCGAAAGCCCCACTTTTCGAGGACTTAACTGCCCCAACCCGCTAGGATCACCCACGCGCTACTGAACATACTGCCAATCCAATTCTAAACTGGGGTAGATAGTCGTCCAGCGCGTTACGTGAGTCTCCCGAGTGTAATGGGGTTGGGAGGGTTGAGCCGATTGGTCTGCCAACAGAACCCCGAGAGGTCCCGAAGGAGTCCGGTCTATCCATATCCTCCTGTCTTCTTGCTTGGTGTATGGAAGGGCCTAATTGCTTAGGATCGTATCGCTGCGGGGGAGTCGCCAAGGTCGGGGTCCCCAGAGTAGTTGGAGAAAAAAGGTTCTCGTCCGTTGGGGGTGCTGGTGGGTGTCTCCAAAAAATATTTTTAGAGGGATGGTAGGTTGGTGAGGGTTTTTTTTGTTTGAATTTGGTCTATTTGTGTACTATTTTATTGTTTCTTTCCGTAAAGGGTCCATGGTCATGGTAACTCTTACTTCCAGAAACAAAAAAGAAAAATTATATAAATATAAATATTTAATATAATTTAAAAAAAAAAAATTTAATAATGTGTAAGTAAAAGTAACTAAAGCTAAATATGTTGAGAGTCCGTGGTCATGGAACTCTATAGTACTATTTGAGGTCTATTTTTGTGGTCTAAATGACCCCCTATTTTTTATATGGGAGGTGGGGTGTGTAAGGTGTGGGTGCAGTGTATGTCCAGATATTCTTCCGCTGTACTGGAAGCCTCAGTGGTGGTCCAGTCCGTGGTAGTGGTGTTGGTCCTGGGGGTACGCCATCAGATATGATCGGGTTGATCTGCTTCTAGGGAGAGTTCTTCTGGCATTGGTTCCCTTTGGAAGGGGTGTTGGTCCTTGAGGGGTTTGGGAGGTCCATCCATGGTCCGTCGGTCCCGGTGAGATTCTTTGATGTCTTCGTTGTGGTTTTTATTTTGGAAGTGGCTGTTGACCAAGGAATCCTTAAGATGTTTGTTCCTTTTGAAGGCCAGGATGAGTATGTGAAGAGGGAGTAGTTGTTTGGGCTGGAGTTTTTATTTGGATGCGAGTAGCCACTCGGTAGCTTGGTGAGTTGTATGGTAGGCCATCAGGTATGGTGGGGTTGAGCTGCTTCTAGGGAGAGTTTCTTTATGTCCCATCTCTCCATCCTATGGTGTGGTGAGCGGTGGTGGTATTCTGTTTGAAGAGGTGACCTGTTTGGCAGGTTTGAGGCGTGTCCTTCTCGAGGGGCTAGGTGTCTAGAAGGTCCTGGATTCGCATAATGTGGGATTGGCTGTGGGTTTGGTTGTCTGCTGGGGATATCATCCAGTGGTTCTGTCCAGCAATCCCATGAATGATGGTGTTGATTGGGAAGAGAGTATGGAGGTAGGTGGTAACGGAGTGTTAACCTGTTCCTGCTGATTATTATTCCATACCACCCAGGTCTGGGTATGGGATGGAGATAAAAAATCAGAGGCCACCTTAACACTCTGCCTCTGTTACGTTCCCTCAATCATACTGGTCAGGGTATGATGTGGGCGAAGGTTAGGAGGGTTTGTGTTGCCCAAAAGGAGCCCATCCCTATGTCAACCTTATGAGGGTATGACCGGGTCTCTGGGTCCTCTGGTATGGTGGGGGTTTGGCCGCTTTTTTAGAGGGGTTTCTTTGTTCTTGGTTCCGGTTGGTCTTGAGTTTGTGAGACCGGGTTGTCTTGTGTGGTCTTGTGTGGTCGGGGTTGTAGTGGTGGGAGCCTGTTGTGCCATTCGTAGAAGCCTGAAAAAGAGACGTAATGTCAGGCGAAGTCGACGTTCCTGCAATGAGACTCGGTTACCAGTCGAAACTTTTTTCGGCTGGCCCCTCTGTGCGTCTCTTCTTAAAAGGTGTAGAGGGTCTAAGTGAGTATCTATGCCCCGTCGAAATTTGTGGGCCCGTTTTGTTGTAGAGTAGGGGGTCTGAGTTGCCATCAGAGTGCCCGGGGTCCTTGTTGTCTCTTAGATCTTCCATTGTAGTGTGTCCCTGTGTAAAACTCAAAATAAGGGTAAGAGAAAAGTACAAATGAAAATAGGTAGCCAAAAGGAGATACCCCCGAAGTCTGTGTGGAACCTGCCTTCCTTACAGCATCACACCAGATCTAGGGGTAGCCCAGCCACGACGCGTTTCTGCCTTACTCGGCTACATCAGGTGGCAGGGAGGAGAGAAGAAAAGTGCAGAAAAAAGTGCACTTGGTCGTAGTACGATAAAAAGGCCGTATTTTGGACCAGAAAAAATAGTGTGTGTGTGTGGGTATATGTGTAGTTGAGGCTCGATGGTCTGGAGGTCTATGAAGGTCTGTTGAAGAAAAAATGCCAAAAAGGGCGTTGATTCTCTGGAGGATGGGTTCCGTGATGTGGGGGTACCTAGATTTTAGGGGAGAAATCGCAAGGATTTAAAAACGGCTCGGAGTGGTCCAGATTCGGGGTGTAGCATGAAGCTATTCAGGGGCCTTTTGTTCAAAAAGGAGTAGAGGGATATTCGTGGGGAGTGTGGAGTACCAGCTGGCGGCTTGGTCCAGGTGAGGTGTATCCATGGTGTAGCATGGAGCTGGGGTCTGGTCTTTCAGTTGGAGTAGTCATCTTGGGTGCAGTTCTTTGGTAGAGGTCCAGCTTGTATCTTCTCCAGGTGAAGTGTCTTCAAGAGGTGTTCAGGTAGAATGGTACTGATGCTGAGGGATGTTCCTCTTTTATAGGAATTGAGGGGGTGTGGTTTTGCCAGGTCTCGAATCTTATTGGTGCATGAGGTGTGCATGCGGTGTTCACGTGAGAGACACGACCGTGGCTTGTCCAATGAGATCGCTTGGCTTTTGGGGAGAGGCGTCTAGTAGTCTGTTATGTGATGGGAAGGCCTCCGTCGTTGATTCCTATGGGGAATTGTATAGGAGAAGTAGACACTTTGCTTTTGGGGTGCTGTTTGGGTTGTGGGTGTCCGAGGGTACCAGGTGAATTTTAAGTAAGACTAGAAGTCCTGGGGGTCAAGGGAGCCATTGGAGTTCCTGTGATGTGTAGAAGTATGATAGATCCTCCTGTGGTGTGTGTTTGACCCCTGTGTCTCCATTGACTTGTGTGTTACGTTGGGAGCGGTCTGCTCTGGTAGGAGGTTTGGGGTTGGAAATACCCAAAGGTGAGGTTCTGTGGGTCCAGGAAAGGTAGAGGGTAGAGTGGACATCTGTGGGTTCCTGTAGAATTTTTAGTTGGGGTTCTGGGTGACCCATAGGGGTTATAGGTCTTTGAATGTGGTGGAGTTAATTTTTCCTCCGGAGTCACGTTTACTCATATGTTAAGGTGCGATGGGGTTAGTAGTTGTGTTTTTTGGTCTTTTTGTGGTGTTAGAGGGCTTGAACCTTGTTTCTTTGTTGGGATAGTAGGGCAGGTAGGGTTTAGGGGTTAGGGGTCGAGAATGGTGCTGTTTTTATTAGTTGGCGCTTGTTAGCGGAGTTTTAGCTTTGGTCGCGTTCCTGTCCAGTTGGGGGTTAGGGTTAGATTTGGGTTTAGGTGTTCAAGTCCACTTGGATTATGGGATGTACGGAGGGTTATTTATGCTGTTTTAGAGGGTTCCGGGTTAGGGTTAGGGGTTGGGGGGGGGGGTTGGGGGTTGAATATTGATGTTTACTCCTGTAGAGGTTAGGTTGTCTAGTTTTGAGTCGGTTGATCCACTTCCATCTCTGACACGTGGAAGCCGAAGGGGGAAGGGAGGGGTGTGCACTCCACACATATGCGCGCGGTCCGGGTGGGTCCGGGCGCGGCCGGCCAAGGTTGTAGGCCCCATGGTTGCCCACTTGTAGATTAACCCGTTGGTTGGGTTAAAAGGCTGTCTGTCAGTAGGTTTTAGGGTTAGGTATAGTTTTTAGAGTGGTTAAGGTTAGGTTTAAGGTTAGGGTAAGGAATAGTTTTTTTAAGGTTAGGTTTAGGTAAGGGTTTTTAGAGTGGTTAAGGTTAGGGTTAGGTTTAGGTTTAGGTATAGTTTTTCAGAATAAGGTTTAGGTTAAGGTAGGTCTGTCAACTCAACTTAGGATCAGGCAAAACCCTTGAGTTGCGTACCTTATGCAGGTCCGGTCCTCGGTTGGTTGCCATGTGTCCATGTCGAGTGGTATGGTCATGATGTCTAGGTCCGCTATGTCAACGGAAGTGGAAAGCATAGTGCAACCTAGGAGTTTACTCTCTGTCGGATCCTTCTTTTTTAGCTCCACGTTGTCTATGTATTTACTTCAGTGTTCGTCAGTCTTTGGTCCTGGATGTTTTCAATCATGTTGTGTAATTCAGGGGTTATTCCCTTCCAGGATCCTAACTCTGAATCAGCCCATGTCTAGTCGAATCCAGCTGGTCTGTATGGGTATACTCGGCGTAGGATCAGGCAAAACCGTCGAGTTGCGTACCTTATGCAGGTCCGGGCCTCAGTTGGTTGCCATGTGTCCCTGTCAAGTGGTCAGTCTTTAAACTACCAGTGGTTTGAGCAGACAAAAACCCAGAAGGCGAGCCCTCTATACGGTTGTCATGCATCCGCCCTTGGAGTTTCGTCCTGTGTTTCGGTAGGTGTATGGAGGGTTTAGAAACCGGCAAACCTTCTCTGGCTTACGTATGAAACGTCCGGCAGTAGTAGAAGTTAATTGGGTGTTTCCATCCCCACCATCTCAGTCGTAGGTATTTCAGTGGTTTTGGGTAATAGTGACCAGTGGAGTTACTCCCTTCCAGGATCGTAATGTTTCCAGAGGTATATCATCCCTAGACAGTGAATTTTTTTCTAGTCCAGGTAAAAAAAGTGGTTCGGTTGTCCAGGCTAAGTACGGCAGGGTAAGGGATCCCCCCATGGGAAATTATTCCGAGGGATCCAATTCTCCGCCAGACATTATCTGGGCACCCCAGGGATTACACGGCCGACGCG
>NC_088219.1:8084634-8092070 GCF_036934945.1 Oncorhynchus masou masou
CGACGACGCATTATTTTTTACACGATACGCACTTCAGCTCTCATTGGTTCCGTTCTGCTTACTTACTTAGTGACTTTATTGTCTCCATGGGGAAACTTTGTTGCAGTGTCATGTACATGTTTAAAGTGGTGTTTAAATACAAAACAAAATTGACAATACAACTTTCATAACAGTTACATATCAATAATAATTAAAAAAAAGACTAGCCTACTGGCCTTATTGAGCCCCTATTTAGGAGGGATATCACATCTGGTACAAATGATTGTCTAGTTCTGTTTTTCCTGCTGAGGGGTGCCTGTACCTGCGCACAGAGGGGAGTAGTTCAAAGTCCGGGTAGAGGAGGTGGCTTGGGTCTAAAATGATTTTGTGAGCCTTTTGGAGGGCCCTGACCTTAAAGATCTAATCCAGGCCTGTCTGTTTGACTCCAAGTTCCTTGCATGCTGTGGTGATAATCCTTCTCAGCATATTTCTCTGGCTGACAGTGGCATTGCCAAACCAACAAACAACACAAAAAGTTAAAATACTCTCAATTAAAGATATGGTAAAACAGAGTCAGTATGGTACAGTCTACATCAAATATCCAAGCTTTTTGAGAAAGTACTGTCTCTGTTGGCTCTTTTTGTAGATCAGGTCTGTACATTTACTCCACTGCAGCTGACGTTTGGCATTGCACATGGTGATTTTAGGCTTATGTACAGGTGCTCGCCATAGAAACAAATTTCATGAAGCTTCCGACGAACAGTTCTTGTGCTGACTTTGCTTCCAGAGGCAGATTGGAATTTGGTATGGAGAGTTGCGTCGGAGAACAGACGTATGTGTTACGTGCTACGCTTTTCAGCATTCGGCTCTCCCATTCTGTGAGCTTGTGTGGCTTACCACTTCGTGACTGAGCCGTTGTTGCTCCTAGATGTTTCCACTTCACAATATGAGCACTTACAGTTGACCGGGGTAGCTCTAGTAGGGCATAAATGTGGTAAACTGACTTGTTGGAAAGGTAGCATCCAATGATGATGCCATGTTGAAAGTCACAGAGCTCTTTAGTAAGACCATTCTGCTGCAAATGTTTGTCTATGGAAATTGCATGACTGTGTGCTCAATTTTATACACCTTTCAGCAATGGGTGTGGCTGAAATATATATATATAGTGTCATGACGTTGGCCTGGGGGAAGGTGTATGACAGTCATAAATACCTCTCCCCCCTTTTTCCTCTCTCTACCCTACTGATGTTACATTTGAAAACCCCTTGGTTAACATAGAGATTCTGGGAACATCAGAAGGTGGGGGGAAATTAAATATATTCTGGTAATCCGACCAATTGAACATATGCAGTGGTACTTAATGAATATAATGTCAGTTCAGTTGTCATCTGAAACATTCTCATCAATGATAAGATGACAAACTCTATAGCGTTAAGTCTACACATCAGAGTTATCGGATTCACATGGAATTGTTGTTCAATTTAAATGTTTGAATATGATGGGATGAAATGTGATTTTAGCTTCTAAAATGTGAGAATTGGGTTTTCATGAGTGAATTAGGCCCGACTCAGTGGCCCGCGCACGTGAAGATACATAGGTTGTAAACTATGAAACACACCCCTTTTCTCCCTCCACAATATAAGCCCTTGACGAAAATGTAACCTCCTGTTCCGAGGATGTGAGGATGACGGTCCGATGTCAGAATGGTTAAGATAATAACTACAGAACGAAGCCAATATCAGCATGAGCTTTGGTTGCGAATGGTATGAACTTTGAACTCTTATTCATTACAGAAGTGATGCACCTACTAGCCGTTGAGTTAGCAACAGCATCTGCAAATGAGGTTAGGAAGGAACAGAGTATCCCGTCTATCACACAACAACGTTACTACAACGTATCCAATTGACCACCAGAGACATTCTTCAAAGGACAAAAGATTCAATTTGGCAACACGGCCTTCCATACATTAAGGGAACTTTTTGACAATCACCGTATGGTTAGTGAGAAAGTCCATATTGGAAATGTACCGTCCCTTACTAGACGTCCGAAAACATTTTTAAAATTCGGGGACGGCGTCGGGCCGAGCGGCAGGGCCAGACCTTACCGGGAAGTCATCAAATGAACTTTGTCAGACATTCGGTTTTACGTTTATAAAATAATCAAATTTTGGTCCATTTTTCCGCTATGCCGGGAAAATCCCACAAGAGGGCATAAGCAATCATATTGCTATTGGACAAAACATCCCGAATCACGACGGGCCATATCTCGAAAACTGAAAATATTTTGAAGATGAAACTTGGTGAGCATAGGTTTGGCGGCATAATGGGCAGTTGGCCCCGAACAAGATGGCGTCTAGGCCTCAATGGTTTTTTGAGTTATGGCCATATTTCTGGGAATAAAGGTCCAAAATGAAAATAGAGAAATGATTTTTTCACTTCACGTCAAAGTCAAGGAGCCTCCGGTGTCAATAAAAAAAAATCAGCCATTTATCTATCGTCATTTAAGAGAAATCGTACGATGAAAGGTTTGTGATGTTCAGATATAGGTGTTTTTTTCAACGGTTACAGATCCAGTTGCAGGGTGTTCATACGAATATTTTTAAAGTGTGCTGCGGAGCTCTACGACATTTCTGTGATTTTCTTGATTTTCTGAAATAACACACACTCACTAAAACCCTCCGTAAATAACTCAGTTCTTAACGTAAAGACTTAAAACTCAGGATTCTGTAAAGGCATACCCCAATGAGGATATGAGTTTATTTATATTTCCTGTGCCAACAGGAAGTGCCTTAAATGGTGTCATAGTGGCTGTATCCAAGGTTAAAAAGGTCAGATCTTTTCAAAATTTCATAAGTGATTAGGCAACCCTCCTGAACTGTAAAATCACTCATTTCTCCCAACAGATGTCAAAGAAAAGCTCTCACACACAGCAAGGATGGAGTGACAAAGCGCGGTGTTTAAAGACACAGAGAGCAGGCAATGGCATGAACATAATCCCAAGGCCGTGCCCGAGTCCAACGAGATATCCCGCTTGACCGTAGCTCGCTCGGTCTAAGCGCAGCGACCATGAGAAAAATAGGCCCACAATGAAGCCTGCACCCACAATGTCATTTGATTTTGGGTGACAGCGGAGCCGTTAGGTTTAAGGACAATTCAAACACAGGACTGTTCCTAGGTCCTCCCGATCTGTGCAAGCCTAACTTTGACCGTGTGACATTAACCCTTCACAGTTAAAAGAAGGTGTTTATAAAAACAGTGTGCATTGACTTCTCTCCCCATAGGAATGCATTGCCTGCTCCCCTAAATACAACCTGGAGTCTATATGGGTTATGAATGCTGTATGAACCTGTCTTCTATGACATTCCATCAGACCACTATGAGGTCTACCTGTGTCGATTCTAAGCTTCCTGGAGCAACCGGAAGTGGTTAAATTGACCCAAAAGGTATTTGGATGTACATCACCTCCAAAGGTGAAAATGACTCTGCATTATTCAACCCTGTGTAGATCAGTCAATTCTCAACTTAAAGACTTAAAACTCAGGATTCTGTAGGTTTCTATGTCAGTCAAGACATGTGTGTATTTGTAGCTTCCTGTGCCAACCGGAAGTGCCATAATTGGTGTCTCAGGGGCTGTTTGGAAGGGTTAACAAAATCAGATCTGTCCAAAACTTCATATGTGTGATTAGGCAACCCCCATGAACTGTAAATCAGTCATTTTTCCCATAAAAATTCAAAGGAAAACTAAATCACACAGATACACAACTTGGATGGAGGGACGTATTGGGGTGTGTAGAGACTGACAGTGCCTCCAATAGTTAGCTTTGTTCGAGCTAAAAAAGAACCGTCAGACCTAGAGTTCCGAAACTTTAGAATCTGTTCTAGACCTCAGGTCGATCCGATGACCGTGGTGAGTTACGGCGCTCTAGAAGGTTCTCGGACCGAGAAACAGCGTCGAACATTTGCAATGACTTCAATTCATTTTTGACCATTACGAAAATGGCGACATTTCTAGAACTGTCCCAGAGACACAAGACTAGGTGCATTGTGACCGTCTCGGCCCATAGAGACAGAACCCAACATCTCTGTCCGATAGCTCATTCAAGGACCCCGTAGCAAGGCATGGAAAAAGTGGATTTTCAGCACCAATTGGGCTTTTACTCGGACACCAAATGACCTATCGGACGAAACTCGGGTTCACACATAGGACTACACATAATGTCCAAACTGGCCCCGCAGCTAGAAAGTAACTATGTGTTTAATGGTTTTTTTATGGTCTGAACCGAAGGCGTTGTGAATTTTGGGCCAGCTCTGCAGTATGTGATACTTGGCTCCTAAACGAGTTGGGAAAAGTGGGTTTGGTGTCAGTTTGTATCAGTTTGGTGTCAGAATGATATCAAATTGACTGATGGACGGTGACTTGCAGGTGACTCTTGTCCATTTGCAATATGTTTAAGCGGTGAGGTACCATCACCAAAAGCGACATTCTGAAATCAACCCTAACGAGCGATGGAGAGGTACCAGTATCACTGCCCAGCCATCCTGAGTTCATTGGGCCAGTCAATTTGGCATTCCTGCATGATTTTTATAGCATGACAAATTGGTGATGGTGACTGCCCAGTTAACCATATTTCAAATGCACAGTGACTTTGAAAGAGTGAGAAAACATTACCAAATGGACATTCTGAAATCAACACAAACAATGGCATCACCATAGTGTCCAGACTGTGCCGAGTCCAAAGAGGCGCCCCGCTTGACAGTAGCTCGCTCAGTCTAAGTGCAGCGACCATGAGAAAAATAGGCCCACAATGAAGCCTGCACCACAATGTCATTTGATTTTGGGTGACAGCGGAACCGTTAGGTTTAGAAAGACAATTCAACCACAGGAATGTTCCTAACGTCCTCCTGATCTGTGCAAGCCTAACCTTGACCGTGTGACATTAACCCTTCAAGGTTAAAAGAAGGTGTTTACATAAAAACAGTGTGCATTGACTTCTCTCCCCATAGGAATACATTGGCTGCTCCACTAAATACAACCTGGAGTCTATATGGGTTATGAATGCTGTATGAACCTGTCTTCGGTACCAGTCCATCAGGCCACTATAAGGTCTACCTGTGTCGATTCTAAGCTTCCTGGACCAACCGGAAGTGGTTCAAATCGCCCTAAAAGTGTATACCCATAACCTGCCTGCAGTTTGATAGACATAGTGCATTCAACCCTGTGTAAATCAGTCAGTTTTAATGGTAAAGACTTAAAACTCAGGATTCTGTAATGGAATACCCCAATGAAGATGTATGTTGAGTTACAGCTTCCTGTGCCAACCGGAAGTGCCATAATTGGTGTCTCATGGGCTGTTTCGAGGGGTTAAAAAAATCAGATCTTTCCAAAACTTCATATATGATTAGGCAACCCCATGAACTGTAAATCAGTCATTTTTCCCATAAAAATTCAAAGGAAAACTAAATCACACAGATACACAACTTGGATGGAGGGACGTATTATTGGGGTGCGTAGAGACTGACAGTGCCTCCAATAGTTAGCTTTGAATGATATCAAATTGACTGATGGACAGTGACTTGCAGGTGACTCTTGTCCATTTGCAATATGTTTAAGCGGTGAGGTACCATCACCAAAAGCGACATTCTGAAATCAACCCTAACGAGCAATGGAGAGGTACCAGAATCACTGCCCAGCCATCCCGAGTTCATCGGGCCAGTCAATTTGGCATTCCTGCATGATTTTTAAAGCATGACAAATTGGTGATGGTGAATGCCCAGTTAACCATATGGCAAATGCACAGTGACTTTGAAAGAGTGAGAAACATCACCAAATGGACATTCTGGAATCAACCCTAACGAGCGATGGAGAGGTACCAGAATCACTGCCAAGCCATCCCGACTTCATCGGGCCAGTCAATTTGGCATTCCTGCACGAATTTTCAGTGACTTTGCAAAAGTGAGAAAACATTTGCAATATGTTTTAACAGTGAGGTACCATCACCAAAAGTGACATTCTGAAATCAACCCAAATGAGCGATGGGGAGGTACCAGAATCACTGCCCAGCCATCCCGAGTTCATCGGGCCAGTCAATTTGGCATTCCTGCACGATTTTTATAGCATGACAAATTGGTGATGGTGAATGCCCAGTTAACCATATTGCAAATGCACAGTGACTTTGCAAAAGTGAGAAAACATAAACAAATGGACATGATGAAATCAACACCACGAGTGATTGAAAGGAACAACAATCACTGCCCGGCCATCCCGAGTTCATCAGGCCAGTCAATTTTGCATTTCTGAAGGATTTTTGAGCATGTCAAATTTCTTATGACATTTGGCCCCCACAAAACATATGCCTTATGCACAAGTAAAAAAAAAAAAAAACATTATGATAATAAAATATGACTAAAGTATGTTGATACAGTTCTTATACGTGTGTAATTGACACAAAATTCGAAAAAAAATCGAAAAACGGTCCAGAAAGCACTTTTTTAGGGGTGTGTGAAGTTTTTTATGAAATTTTGCAATTATTGACTTTTGACTTCTGACTTCCTATGAAATCATATTGCAGATGGAGAAAACACATGCAATAATGCGCAAGTAAAAAAAATTAAAAAATAATGATAATAAAATTGGACAAAAGTATATTCATACAGTTCTTACACATGTGTAATTGACAAAAAAAGCGAAAAATTTCGAAAAACGGTCCAGAAAGCACTTTTTTAGGGGTGTGTGAAGTTTTTTATGAAATTTTGCAATTATTGACTTTTGACTTCTGACTTCCTATGAAATCATATTGCAGATGGAGAAAACACATGCAATAATGCGCAAGTAAAAAAAATAAAAAAAATATGATAATAAAATTGGACAAAAGTATATTCATACAGTTCTTACACATGTGTAATTGACAAAAAAAGCGAAAGAATTTCAAAAAACGGTCCAGAAAGCACTTTTTTAGGGGTGTGTGAAGTTTTTTATGAAATTTTGCAATTATTGACTTTTGACTTCTGACTTCCTATGAAATCATATTGCAGATGGAGAAAACACATGCAATAATGCGCAAGTAAAAAAAATAAAAAAAATATGATAATAAAATTGGACAAAAGTATATTCATACAGTTCTTACACATGTGTAATTGACAAAAAAAAAGCGAAAGAATTTCGAAAAACGGTCCAGAAAGCACTTTTTTAAGGGGTGATAAGTTTTTGACAAAAAATCCATTTTTTCAAAATTTGGCTTTTGGATGTTGACTTGGAGTCCAATATCAATATGAAAAACCACGGTGGAGCGCACACGCCACCTGTTGGATTTTTGAAGTGTTACAACTGGCAATAGCCATGTGGCATTTGAAGTACATTTTGCATGAATCAACGCCGATTTGGGTGGTATTGACCAATGTGTACATGGTTTGTACTCTGCCAATAGCTTGCCATTCATTTTTGTCCAATACAGGGGGAAT
>NC_088219.1:8092170-8107170 GCF_036934945.1 Oncorhynchus masou masou
ATTTATCATTCATGCCACTTACTTATCAGGCAAAGGAATTCCCAATCTTCTGGCCCAAAGTGGTGCAAGAAGAGATGCAGGATCCTCAGAAGCAGCAGACCTCTACCATGATCACCTGGGAGCCTCATATCCATTACACTGTGAGAAGGAAAGAGAACCTGCAGAGAGGGAGTTTATCACCCTGTACTCAGACCTGGCAGCTTTGTTTGACAGTACAGTCAATCACCACTATAGGCCATATCAAGATGCATTGTCACAGCTCATTGATATCACACGCAAATGTAACAAATAAATGTAACAACAGCCTGAGTGCACTGGACCTGAAACAATTACACAACCATCACAGAGTCTATTGCTTCAGTCCTTCGTTTTCACGTGTTATTACCTGGTAAAGAACCAACAACCATGGATAACCACAAGGAGAATAAGGTGAGGAAACAGTCCATGTCAATCAGGGACATCTTTTTAAAGCAACACCAATTATTTCTGTCTCTAGTTGAATAAAATAAGTAGTTTTGTTCTGGTCACAAGATAATCCCAAAGAATTGCAGTAAACTGCACCACTCAGACAGAAAAGTTGAATGATATATTCTCTGCCAGGCCCATTTTTTCAAAGAAAACACAATTTAATGATGTCTTTATTTGAGCAAAATAGGTAGTTTTGTTGTGATCACAGGTAAATCCTACCAATTCAGGTAAAAAGCGCCACAGTCAGGCAGAAAAATCAGAATGTTCTATTAACACATAACGTGAGAACATCCAAATCAAGTGCGTCTGGCACTTAAATATTTAGTCTTGCCCATTCACCCTCTGAATGTCACATACACAATCCATGTCTCAATTGTCTCAAGGCTGAACAATTCTTCCTTAACCTGTCTCCTCCCCTTCATCTACACTGATTGAAGTGGATTTAACAGGTGACATCAATAATGGAGCATAGCTTTCACCTGGTCAGACTATGTCATGGAAAGAGAAGATGTCCCTAATATTTTGTACACTCAGTGAGTTTTTTTTTAAACTGTCAAATAAAATCAATCAATCCAAACTGTGCAGAAACTATTTGATGAATGGAAAGAGGCATCTGTTACAAAACACCCAAAAAGATAGTGTAAATTTGGAACAGTACATTTAAACTGTCCCTAAGAGAATGCCGGCCGGCAGAGCTCATCGTCAGAACAGTTCATGCATTTTAAAGGAAATTCAGGCGAGAGCCGCACTCTGCAGGGTTTGCTGTCCGGACAATGGCATATGTTTGACAGTGGCTTGTCGAGAAAAACACCTTTGATTGTTTACTGGCCTCAACACATAGGCTACGTTCATGAATGATTTTGACTATATCATTCATCTTGAAATGTTATTTACCAACTGAATTATGTTGGTAGTTTATCAGCAGGGAAAAAAAGGCTACGATGATACAGGGTCTGTCTAGGGAACTTAGGGGAGTGGTTTAAGTGTCAGATAAAATAAGAACACTGGAGGCTGAAAGTGAAACTGTTGCTGCTGAACAGTTTCAACTCCATAGCATTTGCAAACCTCTACAATTTGTAATACGAAAGTAGGTCAGTTGTTATTTATTCGAATGATTTATGACAATCTATTAGATTACTACATTATTAGTAGCCTGGTACTGTCTTCCAGAGAATAATGGCCAAAATGAAGAACAGTGTATTGGCTTCCTAAGTGGTCTGCATTTCGAAAATGATAAATGCGTCATGGAGGACGTATTGTCAATGGACAGGACTATGGTCAATATGATTGTCATGACTCCTACCGAAAGTGGCTCCTCTTCCTGTTCGGGTGGCGCTCGACGGTCGTCGTCACCGGTCTACTTGCTGCCACCGATCCTTTTTCCTTTTCTGTTGGTTTTGTCTTATTTTAGTTACACCTGTTTCTTGTTTAGTTTTTTTAGTTGGGCTATTTAAGCCGGTAGGCCCGCCTGCTCTTTGTGCGGGCTTGTTGCGTTTTCACGGTGTGGTAGTGCTGGTTATGTTGTCTTTTCCCTCCGGACAGGTGTGGTCCTGGTTTTGGGCAATTGTTTATGAGCGCCCAGTTTCTTGGCGAGTGCATTTTTCCCGGTGCGTAATTAAAGCGCTACTCTGTTCTTCTGCCTCCTGCGTCTGACTCCTCACCCACTACGCGCAGTGCATTACAATGATTGTGTTGTCTGATTTAATACATATATGTAGTCTAAATCTTTGTCAGTAATTAACAGTAATTTCAATGAATTCATTTTACATGTAGGCTGATAGTTTAAATATCAATTTCAATGATAGTCATATTCCTGAACGAAAGCAGGAAGGTTGTCATTTTAAATCGACTTTTAACCTAAATTCAATTTTGTACGTAATAACTGAGTGATGATTATTCATATCATTGGTTTGTTACTTGTTTTTCTTTATTTTGCATCTTAGAAAATAATGTATTTATTTCCATTGTATTTAGATTCCTGCCTCACACGTCACACTGCTCGGCAATAACAAGATAATTCCTTGAAGATGGGGCACTTTTCCAAACCTGTGCAACAGACATCCAGACCATTGCAGGTGGTGTTACTTGGTAAAACAGGAGCAGGGAAGAGTGCAACGGGAAACACCATCCTGGGACGAAACGCATTTCCTCAAGGAAAAGATTAAAATCAGTGACTGCTGATATTGAGAAACAAAATGTCACCATTGAAGGAATAGATCTTGTCGTGTATGACACTCCAGGATTCTGTAACCCCGATCAATCTGAAGAGCAAATTCAGGAGAAATTCCAGGAAGTCCTCAAGTTAACCTCATCTGGTCCCCGTGTGTTTCTCCTGGTGGTGAAGATAGACAGATTAACAGAAGAAGAGAAGAGGGTCATTAGTAAAATAGAAGGTCTTCTAGGAGAGAGTCTTTTGAAGCAAACCTGGATCCTGTTCACCAGAGGAGATGAGTTGGAAGACCAGACTATAGAAGAATTCATTGAGGAGTCAGATGACCTCACAGAAGTGATGAGAAAATACAGTGGAAGATACCATGTGTTCAACAACAAGAGGGGTGATCCTGAGCAGGTCAAATCACTGCTGCAAAAGACATCCATCTATCTCAGTAAGTTTAACTAACTGTTTATATAAAGGATTAGCCAGAAATGTTATGTTGACTAACTGTAAATGTTTCCATGATTGAAATACTGTGTTTTGAAGTGTATACTACTGATGATAGAACACTAGATATTCTAGATGAGAGCTCAGTAGGTCATGTCATTGATAACGTTATGAACACAATCTTTTCATATGTCTCCTGTAGCTGAGGTGATTATAGATCGTCCTGCCTGAGAATTGTTAGAACAGTTATGTAGTTTGTCATGACAATGACTGAGACAATACTTGAGGAAGATTGATTAAATATTTAATGAATCAAATGTTATTTTGTGTTAAAATAGTAATATTGAAATGCATCACACTACACATTTAGTGATGACAGGATGCATTTGAACCATAACACACATTGAAACTTAGTGAGACTTCATACAGTTATTTTCTATAGGCGTGGAAAAAGGGGTCCTCGCTACGTTTAACAGTTATCCCGAGTTGAACTCAGAATTCACCAAAGTTAGCTAGCTAACTCCTCTATCCCGCTACGTAGTATAACCCTCTGGTCTCTTATTCTGGGATAACAATAATGTAAATGAATTATCCCCCATTGTAACTTTAAGTTGTCTTGGCGACAGATCGCTTTTACAAATGCCACCTGAACTCCACATTCACCATAAAGATTTAAACACCAGACACAAAGCATTATTATTCAGTGCACCAATAACTGCCTGTACAGGGGATGAGATGGTAGTCATTTTACTGTATCAGTTTATCAAATGTGATGTATTTTTCTATACACAGATTCAACACTTTCAAGGAGCTCCTCCATCAGGAATCGCCCAGAGAGAAGGATTGTTCTGCTTGGAAAACCGGTGTTGGGAAGAGTGCATCAGGAAACACCATCCTTGGTGGGACGAGTTTCCATTCTGAACTGAGCTCGTCCTCTGTAACACGTAAAACAGAAAGGAAACAGGCAGCAGTAGATGGGAGGGATGTCAGTGTGGTTGACACTCCAGGACTGTTTGACACACAGCTTCCTGTTGAAGAATTAGCAAAGGAGATTGGTATGAGCATCTATGAGTCTAGCCCAGGGACTCATGCCTTCCTCATAGTTTTACGAGTGAATGACAGGTTCACAGAGCAGGAGAAACAAGCTATTGAAACTCTAGAGAGTGTGTTTGGGTCAGGACTGACAAAGCACTCCATCATCCTCTTCACCCATGGCGATGCTTTAGAGGGTAACGGTCTAGAGAAGCTGATTGGTGGGAACAGAGACCTCAGTAGATTGGTAGAGCAGTGTGGGGGGAGGTACCATGTCCTCAACAATAAAGCCAGAGGAAACAGAGCTCAGGTCACAAAGCTGATGGAGAAGATAGACAGAATAGTGGAGGACAATGGAGGAACCTGCTACACCAATGAGATGTTTGAGGAGGCAGACAGGATTAAGAAAGAGGAGGAGGAGAGGATCCAGAGGGAGATAAGGGAGAGGTTCAATATGGAAAGGAGGGAGATGAGGGAGGAGGAGGAGAGGATGCAGAAGGAGAGAGAATGTCAAGAGGAGAAAAAGCAACAAGTTCAGCAAGACACAGAGATAAATGAACATACAATTAGAAGAGAAGAAGAGGAAAACCAGGTAACAGGAACCGGGCAGCCAGAACATGAGAATGATCCTACAAATCAAACTTCAGCTCTTGCCTCAAGGTCAGTCACTCAGCATCTGCCCCAGCCTACAGCCCAAGCCACAAACACAAAGTCAAAATTCAAAATTTTTATGGACAAAGTCAGTGCAAGGATTTGTGAAGCACTGATAGGTGCAGGGATTGGAGCTGCCATAGGAGCTGGCATAGGATATGGCGTAGGATATGGCGTAGGAGGTATGTAGGATGGGATGTTGTAGGTTGTAGGAGGTGGCGTAGGATGTGTTGTAGGTGGTGTTGTAGGTGTTGTAGGTGGATTAATAGGCTTTGGATTTGTTCGTTCAGTCGCAATCTGACAGTCAGGAACTTGCTTCAGCTACTCCTACTGTAGAATCAGGAGTGGTGGAACAAGGACCCAATTGTCATACTTGAGGAAAAGTATAAATACCTTAATAGAAAATGACTCAAGTAAAGTGAATTTTGATGTTCATTTGATTGATCTGTCAACTAACGTGAATTCAAAGTGAAATGAACAAATATTGTAACTATGTCATTGGATATAGGTTTCAAGGGCGAAAAAAAAGTTCAATCCCTGAAATTCCCTTACATTGATGACTTCTTGCAAAGCCATCAATGTAGGCTGGCTCTGGCTAACCCATCGATTTATGGGACCAATCAGAACGTGTTCGCATTCTAGAAATTGTCGGGGGAGGGAGGCAAATCCAGACTCATTGTGGAGAAGAAATGTCAGTTGGCCAGAGTGATGTAGATGGGAAGACAGACAAATGTTTTATGAGGTTGCACCAATTCAAAGTTGGCACGTGCACCAGAACAACAGATAAAGACAGCAAAGTAAAGCCAGAGTGCCGGAGACAGACAAGTTGTGTGCTATGTACACACATGTATGCTATGTGATGTTTGCCAAGTAGTGAATGGTAGAAATCAGGTGGGGAGTATACTCATGTTTAAAGTGTTAGTTCACATAACAAATATTTATCTGTTTTCTCACTAGATCCAGATCCGTTTTTTATTCTGGCTATTTCATTGCCTTCTCAGCCTCTCTCATTTCCATACAAGTTAAGCCTAAAAGCTTCAGTCCAGATTTGTGTTTCAGCCAAATGGGAGCCCCACTAGGCCTACATGGTTAACTATTAAGCTGGTGGATGAGGCTGGAGAAATGAAATGAATAGATGGACCTATTGTCAGGGGTGCACCTAGGGGTCATGATAGGGGCTGTACCAAATGTTTGATGTATAATAATAACTGATTATGCTTATGTGGATTAATAGAAGGGGAGGGGGTTATAAGACCCCTCCCTCCTTACATTTATAGGGTCCTAGACTACAGATTAACAATATATATACACTATGGGGTTTAATATTGTTCCACAGTACTTTTCTAGGCTCTCTGCCTCTTATGAAGAAACTGTCTGAGCAATGTGTGACTGTGAAGACAGAACTCTGCAGGTGAGTGTAAGAGGTAGGAGACTAGTCAGACATTCCACTATAAATCAATTTCAACATTTACTGCTAAGCTTTTAGATAACACTGAAACTGTTGTTTATATAGCTATGAAGGCATGGGTTTGGTCTCATGAGTAGAAGGTAATGACGTAGGCAGTGACATCACTAAGATATATGACTGTAGGCATGATAAAACAACATGGACCCTTTTCTATTTTGCAGAACTTACTCTGAAACATGTGTGCTATGTTCCTGTTGTCAACTTCTGTCTGCAATTGCATTAATAAAGGTTTTTGAATGATTTAATTAAAGGTATTGTCATAATGCTAATTTCACCATTGAGCCAATGATTGACAAGGAACAAGGAAATGAACCCCAACACTATGGATGTAAGGACTAAGGCCAGGATTCAATCAAAGTTGGGATTGACAAGCACGCTGCACTTGATTTACAAAGGTCATCTATGCTTGACAACTGTGACATTGCCTTTTAAAGGTGCATTGTGCACTGCTCTTGTGGACAATATGCATTTTGATTGAATCCCGGCCTGACAGTCCATCAACGTGACAGTTTTAACTCTGTTATAAGGCTACACATTGTAATTCACCACTTAAACAAAAGTACATTTTTTAAAAACTTAAAAGATTACTTTTGACAGAACCTATACAGTGGGGAGAACAAGTATTTCATACACTGACGATTTTGCAGGTTTTCCTACTTACAAAGCATGTAGAGGTCTGTCATTTTTATCATAGGTACACTTCAACTGTGAGAGGCGGAATCTAAAACGAAAATCCAGAAAATCACATTGTATGATTAAGTAATTAATTTGCATTTTATTGCATGACATAAGTATTTGATCACCTACCAACCAGTAAGAATTCCGGCTCTCACAGACCTGTTAGTTTTTCTTTTAAGAAGCCCTCCTGTTCTCCACTCATTACCTGTATTAACGGCACCTGTTTGAAATAGTTACCTGTATAAAAGACACCTGTCCACACACTCAATCAAACAGACTCCAACCTCTCCACAATGGCCAAGACCAGAGAGCTGTGTAAGGACATCAGGGATAAAATTGTAGACCTGCACAAGGCTGGGATGGGCTTACAGGACAATAGGCCAGCAGCTTGGTGAGAAGGCAACAACTGTTGGCGCAATTATTAGAAAATGGAAGAAGTTCAAGATGACGGTCAATCACCCTCGGTCTGGGGCTCCATGCAAGATCTTACCTTGTGGGGCATCAATGATCACGAGGAAAGTGAGAGATCAGCCCAGAACTACATGGCAGGAACTTCTGACCCACTGGAATTGTGATACAGTGAGTAATAAGTGAAATAATCTGTAAACAATTGTTGGAAAAATTCCTTGTGTCATGCACAAAGTAGATGTCCTCACCGACTTGCCATAAAATACTTTTATTCCTTTTTAAATTGACAAGCCACTATTTACACCCACAGATATTATTCACATTCTATTTACATACTGTTACTAAATTAATTAAATTAACATTACCATCATCAATCCAACCCTGTCACACTGCCAGACTGATGGAGCCCTGTAATTCTCAGTCAATCATCTGCACTCATTATTATTGTTATTATTATGTTAATTTGAACAGAGACAATGTACAACAAAAACCTGTCAGTACACTTGAGAAAAGATGCATTGTACCAGATTGAGCCAAGAGCTAATTTCTGTCCGTAGCCCCGGGGCAGGTAAACACATAAACAAGGAAAACATTCTATACGAACAGAAAACATGCAAACATAAGACCTTTACATGTCACAACTTCTGCCAAAGTCGGTCCCTCCTTGTTCAGGCGGTGTTCGGTGGTCGACGTCACCGGCCTTCTAGCCATTGCTGATCCATTTTTCATTTTCCATTGGTTTTGTCTTGTCTTCTAATACACCTGGTTCCAAGCCCATCAATTACATGTTGTGTATTTAACCCTCTGTTCTCCCCCATGTCCTTGTTGGAGATTGTTTGTATGTTTTGTGCGAGTCATGTTCTGGTGTGCGCCGGGTTTTGTACCCTTTTATATTATTTTTGTATATATTGGTGTTCAGTTTTTTAGCATTTATTAAACTGCTCAGTTTTATACCAAGTTCACTCTCCTGCGCCTGACTTCCTGCAACCAGCACACACCAATTACATTACAAAATGTCCTAAAAATGTATCAAACATACAAACATAAGACCTTTACTGAATGTACATTAATAAAATAGAGGTCAGGATATACAGATACATTTCCACACAGAAGTCAAGACATTGCACATAAGAATCATGTGACACATTGCTATTGAAGCTATGAGTTGTAAAAACACAGTAAAAACAGCAACAAGAAAGGTTCATAAGTGGCTCCAAACCTGCTGTTTTTTTAACCAGCTTTTCACTGTGTAAAACCACTGACAGGAGCAACACATTTAAACTCTCTGGAAGTTGGTTCCAGTGGTGAACTGGTTTTACATTCTGATTGGACAGAAGCTGTTCTACACACTGGAACTGAACACTTTCCATTCACAGCTCCTCTAGTATGTGACCTCATAGATAGTAAAGTAGTCACTACACTGCTCCTCTAGTATGTGACCTCATAATAAAGTAGTCACTACACTGCTCCTCTAGTATGTGACCTCATAGTAAAGTAGTCACTACACTGCTCCTCTAGTATGTGACCTCATAGATAGTAAAGTAGTCACTACACTGCTCCTCTAGTATGTGACCTCATAGTAAAGTAGTCACTACACTGCTCCTCTAGTATGTGACCTCATAGTAAAGTAGTCACTACATTGCTCCTCTAGTATGTGACCTCATAGTAAAGTAGTCACTACACTGCTCCTCTAGTATGTGACCTCATAGTAAAGTAGTCACTACACTGCTCCTCTAGTATGTGACCTCATAGATAGTAAAGTAGTCACTACACTGCTCCTCTAGTATGTGACCTCATAGTAAAGTAGTCACTACACTGCTCCTCTAGTATGTGACCTCATAGATAGTAAAGTAGTCACTACACTGCTCCTCTAGTATGTGACCTCATAGTAAAGTAGTCACTACACTGCTCCTCTAGTATGTGACCTCATAGATAGTAAAGTAGTCACTACACTGCTCCTCTAGTATGTGACCTCATAGTAAAGTAGTCACTACACTGCTCCTCTAGTATGTGACCTCATAGATAGTAAAGTAGTCACTACACTGCTCCTCTAGTATGTGACCTCATAGATAGTAAAGTAGTCACTACACTGCTCCTCTAGTATGTGACCTCATAGATAGTAAAGTAGTCACTACACTGCTGCTCTAGTATGTGACCTCATAGATAGTAAAGTAGTCACGACACTGCTCCTCTAGTATGTGACCTCATAGATAGTAAAGTAGTCACTACACTGCTCCTCTAGTATGTGACCTCATAGATAGTAAAGTAGTCACTACACTTCTCCTCTAGTATGTGACTTCATAGTAAAGTAGTCACTACACTGCTCCTCTAGTATGTGACATCATAGATAGTAAAGTAGTCACTACACTGCTCCTCTAGTATGTGACCTCATAGATAGTAAAGTAGTCACTACACTGCTCCTCTAGTATGTGACCTCATAGATAGTAAAGTAGTCACTACACTGCTCCTCTAGTATGTGACATCATAGATAGTAAAGTAGTCACTACATTGCTCCTCTAGTATGTGACCTCATAGTAAAGTAGTCACTACACTGCTGCTCTAGTATGTGACCTCATAGATAGTAAAGTAGTCACGACACTGCTCCTCTAGTATGTGACCTCATAGATAGTAAAGTAGTCACTACACTGCTCCTCTAGTATGTGACCTCATAGTAAAGTAGTCACTACATTGCTCCTCTAGTATGTGACCTCATAGTAAAGTAGTCACTACACTGCTCCTCTAGTATGTGACCTCATAGATAGTAAAGTAGTCACTACACTGCTCCTCTAGTATGTGACCTCATAGTAAAGTAGTCACTACACTGCTCCTCTAGTATGTGACCTCATAGATAGTAAAGTAGTCACTACACTGCTCCTCTAGTATGTGACCTCATAGTAAAGTAGTCACTACATTGCTCCTCTAGTATGTGACCTCATAGTGATGTAGTCACTACACTGCACCTCTAGTATGTGACCTCATAGATAGTAAAGTAGTCACGACACTGCTCCTCTAGTATGTGACCTCATAGATAGTAAAGTAGTCACGACACTGCTCCTCTAGTATGTGACCTCATAGATAGTAAAGTAGTCACTACACTTCTCCTCTAGTATGTGACTTCATAGTAAAGTAGTCACTACACTGCTCCTCTAGTATGTGACATCATAGATAGTAAAGTAGTCACTACACTGCTCCTCTAGTATGTGACCTCATAGATAGTAAAGTAGTCACTACACTGCTCCTCTAGTATGTGACCTCATAGTAAAGTAGTCACTACATTGCTCCTCTAGTATGTGACCTCATAGTAAAGTAGTCACTACACTGCTGCTCTAGTATGTGACCTCATAGATAGTAAAGTAGTCACGACACTGCTCCTCTAGTATGTGACCTCATAGATAGTAAAGTAGTCACTACACTGCTCCTCTAGTATGTGACCTCATAGTAAAGTAGTCACTACATTGCTCCTCTAGTATGTGACCTCATAGTAAAGTAGTCACTACACTGCTCCTCTAGTATGTGACCTCATAGATAGTAAAGTAGTCACGACACTGCTCCTCTAGTATGTGACCTCATAGTAAAGTAGTCACTACACTGCTCCTCTAGTATGTGACCTCATAGATAGTAAAGTAGTCACTACACTGCTCCTCTAGTATGTGACCTCATAGTAAAGTAGTCACTACACTGCTCCTCTAGTATGTAACCTCATAGATAGTAAAGTAGTCACTACACTGCTCCTCTAGTATGTGACCTCATAGTAAAGTAGTCACTACACTGCTCCTCTAGTATGTGACCTCATAGATAGTAAAGTAGTCACTACACTGCTCCTCTAGTATGTGACCTCATAGTAAAGTAGTCACTACAATGCTCGTCTAGTATGTGACCTCATAGTAAAGTAGTCACTACACTGCTCCTCTAGTATGTGACCTCATAGTAAAGTAGTCACTACATTGCTCCTCTAGTATGTGACCTCATAGTGATGTAGTCACTACACTGCACCTCTAGTATGTGACATCATAGATAGTAAAGTAGTCACTACACTGCTCCTCTAGTATGTGACCTCATAGATAGTAAAGTAGTCACTACACTGCTCCTCTAGTATGTGACCTCATAGTAAAGTAGTCACTACATTGCTCCTCTAGTATGTGACCTCATAGTAAAGTAGTCACTACACTGCTGCTCTAGTATGTGACCTCATAGATAGTAAAGTAGTCACGACACTGCTCCTCTAGTATGTGACCTCATAGATAGTAAAGTAGTCACTACACTGCTCCTCTAGTATGTGACCTCATAGTAAAGTAGTCACTACATTGCTCCTCTAGTATGTGACCTCATAGTAAAGTAGTCACTACACTGCTCCTCTAGTATGTGACCTCATAGATAGTAAAGTAGTCACGACACTGCTCCTCTAGTATGTGACCTCATAGATAGTAAAGTAGTCACTACACTGCTCCTCTAGTATGTGACCTCATAGATAGTAAAGTAGTCACTACACTGCTCCTCTAGTATGTGACCTCATAGTAAAGTAGTCACTACACTGCTCCTCTAGTATGTAACCTCATAGATAGTAAAGTAGTCACTACACTGCTCCTCTAGTATGTGACCTCATAGTAAAGTAGTCACTACACTGCTCCTCTAGTATGTGACCTCATAGATAGTAAAGTAGTCACTACACTGCTCCTCTAGTATGTGACCTCATAGTAAAGTAGTCACTACAATGCTCGTCTAGTATGTGACCTCATAGTAAAGTAGTCACTACACTGCTCGTCTAGTATGTGACCTCATAGTAAAGTAGTCACTACACTGCTCCTCTAGTATGTGACCTCATAGTAAAGTAGTCACTACACTGCTCCTCTAGTATGTGACCTCATAGATAGTAAAGTAGTCACTACACTGCTCCTCTAGTATGTGACCTCATAGATAGTAAAGTAGTCACTTCACTGCTTAAGGGTTTTAGAGCAAGTAAGTCCATGTAAACACTAAGCAACTTTAAGTTACAAAATGTCCAAAAACTTTTAAAAGTTGTTTGAGAGAATTAAACAATGGTGATGAGTATTCATATTTGGATCAAAAACTTTCAATTTGAAATGGTTTGTTTTGATTGTTTCTCCTGCTTTAAACCCTTTTAAACTCAAATCAGATTTTTTTGTGCTTAAATTATTAATTCCAGTTTGCATGTAATAACCAGGTGATGGCTGTTCATATCATTGGGTTGTTACTTGTTTTTCTACATTTTGCATCTGAGAAAATAATGTAATTATTTCTTTCTATTGTATTTGTATTTAGATTCCTGCCTCACACGTCACACTGCTCGGATAACAAGATAATTCCTTGAAGATGGGGCACCTTTCCAAACCTGTGCAACAGACATCCAGACCATTGCAGGTGGTGTTACTTGGTAAAACAGGAGCAGGGAAGAGTGCCACAGGAAACACCATCCTGGGACGCAAAGATTTTTTCTCAAAGAAGAGTTCCAAATCAGTGACTGCTGATATTGAGAAACAAAATGTCACCATTGAAGGAATAGATCTTGTCGTGTATGACACTCCAGGATTCTGTAACCCCGATCAATCTGAAGAGCAAATTCAGGGGAAATTACAGGAAGTCCTCAAGTTAACCTCATCTGGTCCCCGTGTGTTTCTCCTGGTGGTGAAGATAGACAGATTAACAGAAGAAGAGAAGAGGGTCATCAGTAAAATAGAAGGTCTTCTAGGAGAGAGTCTTTTGAAGCAAACCTGGATCCTGTTCACCAGAGGAGATGAGTTGGAAGACCAGACTATAGAAGAATTCATTGAGGAGTCAGATGACCTCACAGAAGTGATGAGAAAATACAGTGGAAGATACCATGTGTTCAACAACAAGAGGGGTGATCCTGAGCAGGTCAAATCACTGCTGCAAAAGACATCCATCTATCTCAGTAAGTTTAACTAACTGTTTATATAAAGGATTAGCCAGAAATGTTATGTTGACTAACTGTAAATGTTTCCATGATTGAAATACTGTGTTTTAAAGTGTATAATACTGATGATAGAAAACTAGATATTCTAGATGAGAGCTCAGTAGGTCATGTCATTGATAACGTTATGAACACAATCTTTTCATATGTCTCCTGTAGCTGAGGTGATTATAGGTCGTCCTGCCTGAGAATTGTTAGAACAGTTATGTAGTTTGTCATGACAATGACTGAGACAATACTTGAGGAAGATTGATTAAATATTTAATGAATCAAATGTTATTTTGTGTTAAAATAGTAATATTGAAATGCATCACACTACACATTTAGTGATGACAGGATGCATTTGAACCATAACACACATTGAAACTTAGTGAGACTTAATACTAGTATTTTCTATAGGCGTGGAAAAAGGGGTCCTCGCTAAGTTTAACAGTTATCCCGAGTTGAACTAAGAATTCACCAAAGTTAGCTAGCTAACTCCTCTATCCCGCTACGTAGTATAACCCTCTGGTCTCTTATTCTGGGATAACAATAATGTAAATGAATTATCCCCCATTGTAACTTTAAGTTGTCTTGGCGACAGATCGCTTTTACAAATGCCACCTGAACTCCACATTCACCATAAAGATTTAAACACCAGACACAAAGCATTATTATTCAGTGCACCAATAACTGCCTGTACAGGGGATGAGATGGTAGTCATTTTACTGTATCAGTTTATCAAATGTGATGTATTTTTCTATACACAGATTCAACACTTTCAAGGAGCTCCTCCATCAGGAATCGCCCAGAGAGAAGGATTGTTCTGCTTGGAAAAACCGGTGTTGGGAAGAGTGCATCAGGAAACACCATCCTTGGTGGGACGAGTTTCCATTCTGAACTGAACTGGTCCTCTGTAACACGTAAAACAGAAAGGAAACAGGCAGCAGTAGATGGGAGGGATGTCAGTGTGGTTGACACTCCAGGACTGTTTGACACACAGCTTCCTGTTGAAGAATTAGCAAAGGAGATTGGTATGAGCATCTATGAGTCTAGCCCAGGGACTCATGCCTTCCTCATAGTTTTACGAGTGAATGACAGGTTCACAGAGCAGGAAAAACAAGCTATTGAAACTCTAGAGAGTGTGTTTGGGTCAGGACTGACAAAGCACTCCATCATCCTCTTCACCCATGGCGATGCTTTAGAGGGTAACGGTCTAGAGAAGCTGATTGGTGGGAACAGAGACCTCAGTAGATTGGTAGAGCAGTGTGGGGGGAGGTACCATGTCCTCAACAATAAAGCCAGAGGAAACAGAGCTCAGGTCACAAAGCTGATGGAGAAGATAGACAGAATGGTGGAGGACAATGGAGGAACCTGCTACACCAATGAGATGTTTGAGTATGCAGCCAGGATTAAGAAAGAGGATGAGGAGAGGATCCAGAGGGAGGAGAGGACCCAGAGGGTGGAGGAGAGGACCCAGAGGGAGATAAGGGAGAGGTTCAATATGGAGAGGCGGGAGATAGAGGAGAGGATCCAGAGGGAGGAGAGGACCCAGAGGGAGGAGGAGAGGATCCAAGGGGAGAAAGGATTTGAGGGATTTTGGGATAGATGGGGGAAAAAGATTATAGGTGCAGTGGTAGGTGCAGGATTAGGGCTTTGTGTAGGTGGTTTAGCAGGTCCCTTTGTAGGTTGGAAAGCTGGGGAAAGCATTGCGATATGTGGTGCTGTGGTAGGTGGTGCGATATTTTTCACGAGTTCCTGAAT
>NC_088219.1:8114670-8202170 GCF_036934945.1 Oncorhynchus masou masou
ATTTCATTTACCTTCCGAAAGTCGTTACAGAACCGCAAAGACCCATCGGGCTTGGAGACCATCACAATTGGGCTAGACCACTCACTATGTGACTCTTCGACCACTCCAGCTGTCAACATTTTCTCAGTCTCAGCTCTAATCGTGGCCCGTCGAGCCTCGGGTACCCGATATGGCCTCATACCCTACTTTTCTCCCTGGTAGGGAAACGATATCATGAGCCGTAACCTCAGTTCGGGCCAGGAACCTCTGAAAACACATCTCTGTTTTTCTGGATCAGGGTCTTTACTTCCTGTACTTGCGCTGGGGACAGAGTGGGTGAAATATTTACTTCGGCTGTCTCCTGAATGTGTGTGGGGTATGTGACCATTAGTGTTTCTCTCTCTCCATGCTTTTAACAGGTTTATGTGATAAATCTGTTCCTGAGGCCGTCGACCTGGCTGTCGGATCCGATAATTGACTTCTCCTATTCTCTCCAGTACTTCATATGGTCCTTTCCATGTGGCTAGTAGTTTACACTCTACCGTGGGGATCAGCACTAACACCTTATCTCCCGGTTGAAATTCCCACAGGGTAGCCTGCCGGTTATAAGTGTGCCGCTGGTGTTCTTGTGTTTGTCTCATGTGCTCTCTGGACGATGGCCTTGACTGTGGCTATCCTGTCTTGCATTGCCGTGACATGCTCTATGACACTAGTATACGGTGGATTGGTGCTCCCAGGTTTCCCGGGCGATGTCTAAGATTCCCGGGATGCCTCCCATATACCAGCTCAAAGGAGAAAACCCCAGCGAGGCTTGAGGAACCTCTCTAATGGCAAACATCAGATACGGCAACATGCAATCCCAGTTTTTCCCATCCTTTTCGATTACCTTCCTGAGCATTGACTTCAGGGTCCGGTTGAATCTCTCAACCAGCCCGTCCGTCTGAGGATGGTAAACCGATGTCCTCAACTGTTTCACCTGCCACAGTTTACAAAGGTCCGCCATAAGGCGGGACATAAAGGGGGTCCCCTGGTCGGTAAGGATCTCCTTTGGAACCCCTACCCTGGTGAACAAGAGCACTAATTCCTTTGCGATATTTTTGGAAGTCATCGTCCGAAGTGGAATGGCTTCTGGGTAGCGAGTGGCATAATCTAGAATGACCAGAAGGTATTGGTGCCCTCGGGTGGATTTGGGTAGTGGGCCCACTAAATCCATTGCTATCCTCTCAAATGGTCGGCTCCACCTTCTGAGGGTTCCCCTTGCTTCTTTGACTTGTAGTTTTGGCGGTCGGCCATTTTGTGATCTGTAGTTCTGACAGGGGTGGCCATTTTAGTGATCGGGCAGAGCCCGTTTATTAGTTCTGCTCTCACATATCTGCCACTTATCACTCGACCCCCTTCTTTGCCACAATATATATATATATATGAAGCTAAATGTTATACTTGCCAATATTAACTAACTGTTATAATGGTCTATAGCAAATGTGCTCTATGTACTCTCCTCTCACATTAATCTCTGTCTTGAACACCATGACACCATTTTCCAAAATGGTATTTTAATATAGAATGACATCATTATGAAGAGGGGATTCATAGGAAGATGCATTCCTATCTACTGTGCATGTTCTAACTGTCCAATCAGAGCTCCTCCCATATAGAGACAGGAAGTGGAGCTGTAGTTCAGAAGTGAATCACAGGGAAATATCTGCTTTTTTCTAGTCTTTGAATTTATTTCTTAACGCCATCACACCAACTCCTCCTAACAACCCTGATAATCCTCCTAACAACCCTGATAATCCTCCTAACAACCCTGATAATCCTCCTAACAACCCTGATAATCCTCCTAACAACCCTGATAATCCTCCTAACACCACTCCTCCTCCTGGGCCAACTAACCTTCCTGTCAATCCACCAACTGCTGCTGCTCCTAGGAAACCCATAGCTGTTCCAACTGATTTCCCAGTCTGGATCTCAGTGGCTATAGAAGACCTTACAACCCATCTTAAAATCGGTCCCCAGGCTATGTCTATAAGTGTGTATGATCCAGCTCCCATTGCCTCAGGTAACACCCCTATCAGAGAACCCCTTATGAACTCTGTCACATTCACAGGGTCTTTGCTCCATACACAATTGCCTCCCATGGCCACTGCAACTAAAGCACTGAGCAGATAGAAATGCTTTGGTTTCATACATAAAATGGACAGAATCGCTGCACCGCGCTGTGCTTTTTTCTCTTGAGTTTCTCTCTCCATCTCAATTCAATTCAATTCAAGGGCTTTATTGGCATGGGAAACATGTGTTAACATTGCCAAAGCAAGTGAGGTAGATAATATATAAAGTGAATATATAAAGTGAAATAAACAATAAAAATGAACAGTAAACATTACACATACAGAAGTTTCAAAACAGTAAAGACATTACAAATGTCATATTATATATATACAGTGTTTTAACAATGTACAAATGGTTAAAGGACACAAGATAAAATAAATAAGCATAAATATGGGTTGTATTTACAATGGTGTTTGTTCTTCACTGGTTGCCCTTATCTCGTGGCAACAGGTCACAAATCTTGCTGCTGTGATGGCACACTGTGGAATTTCACCCAGTAGATATGGGAGTTTATCAAAATTGGATTTGTTTTCGAATTCTTTGTGGATCTGTGTAATCTGAGGGAAATATGTCTCTCTAATATGGTCATACATTGGGCAGGAGGTTAGGAAGTGCAGCTCAGTTTCCACCTCATTTTGTGGGCAGTGAGCACATAGCTTGTCTTCTCTTGAGAGCCATGTCTGCCTACGGCGGCCTTTCTCAATAGCAAGGCTATGCTCACTGAGTCTGTACATAGTCAAAGCTTTCCTTAATTTTGGGTCAGTCACAGTGGTCAGGTATTCTGCCGCTGTGTACTCTCTGTGTAGGGTCAAATAGCATTCTAGTTTGCTCTGTTTTTTGGTTAATTCTTTCCAATGTGTCAAGTAATTATCTTTTTGTTTTCTCGTGATTTGGTTGGGTCTAATTGTGCTGCTGTCCTGGGGCTCTGTAGGGTGTGTTTGTGTTTGTGAACAGAGCCCCGGACCAGCTTGCTTAGGGGTCTCTTCTCCAGGTTCATCTCTCTGTAGGTGATGGCTTTGTTATGGAAGGTTTGGGAATCGCTTCCTTTTAGGTGGTTATAGAATTTAATGGCTCTTTTCTGGATTTTGATAATTAGTGGGTATCGGCCTAATTCTGCTTTGCATGCATTATTTGGTGTTCTACGTTGTACACGGAGGATATTTTTGCAGAATTCTGCGTGCAGAGTCTCAATTTGGTGTTTGTCCCATTTTGTGAAGTCTTGGTTGGTGAGCGGACCCCAGACCTCACAACCATAAAGGGCAATGGGCTCTATGACTGATTCAAGTATTTTTAGCCAAATCCCTAATTGGTATGTTGAAATTTATGTTCCTTTTGATGGCATAGAATGCCCTTCTTGCCTTGTCTCTCAGATCGTTCACAGCTTTGTGGAAGTTACCTGTGGCGCTGATGTTTATGCCAAGGTATGTATAGTTTTTGTGTGCTCTAGGGCAATAGATGGAATTTGTGTCTAGATGGAATTTGTATTTGTGGTCCTGGTGACTGGACCTTTTTGGAACACCATTATTTTGGTCTTACTGAGATTTACTGTCAGGGCCCAGGTCTGACAGAATCTGTGCATAAGATCTAGGTGCTGCTGTAGGCCCTCCTTGGTTGGTGACAGAAGCACCAGATCATCAGCAAACAGCAGACATTTGACTTTGGATTCTAGTAGGGTGAGGCCGGGTGCTGCAGACTTTTCTAGTGCCCGCGCCAATTCATTAATATATATGTTGAAGAGGGTGGGGCTTAAGCTGCATCCCTGTCTCACCCCACGACCCTGTGTGAAGAAATTTGTGTGTTTTTTGCCAATTTTAACCGCACACTTGTTGTTTGTGTACATGGATTTAATAATGTCGTATGTTTTACCCCCAACACCACTTTCCATCAGTTTGTATAGCAGACCCTCGTGCCAAATTGAGTCAAAGGCTTTTTTGAAATCAACAAAGCATGAGAAGACTTTGCCTTTGTTTTGGTTTGTTTGGTTGTCAATTAGGGTGTGCAGGGTGAATACATGGTCTGTTGTACGGTAATTTGGTAAAAAGCCAATTTGACATTTGCTCAGTACATTGTTTTAATTGAGAAAATGTACGAGTCTGCTGTTAATGATAATGCAGAGGATTTTCCCAAGGTTACTGTTGACGCATATTCCGCGGTAGTTATTGGGGTCAAATTTGTCTCCACTTTGTGGATTGGGGTGATCAGTCCTTGGTTCCAAATATTGGGGAAGATGCAAGAGCTAAGGATGATGTTAAAGAGTTTTAGTATAGCCAATTGGAATTTGTTGTCTGTATATTTGATCATTTCATTGAGGATACCATCAACACCACGGGCCTTTTTGGGTTGGAGGGTTTTTATTTTGTCCTGTAACTCATTCATGTCCTCGTGCTCCTAGACCTTAGTGCTGCTGTTGATACCATCGATCACCACATTCTTTTGGAGAGATTGGAAACCCAAATTGGTCTACACGGACAAGTTCTGGCCTGGTTTAGATCTTATCTGTCGGATATCAGTTTGTCTCTGTGAATGGTTTGTCCTCTGACAAATCAACTGTAAATTTCGGTGTTCCTCAAGGTTCCATTTTAGGACCACCATTGTTTTCACTATATATTTTACCTCTTGGGGATGTTATTCGAAAACATAATGTCACTGCTATGCGGATGACACACAGCTGTACATTTCAATGAAACATGGTGAAGCCCCAAAATTGCCCTTGCTAGAAGCATGTGTTTCAGACATAAGGAAGTGGACTGCTGCAAAGTTTCTACTTTTAAACTCGGACAAAACAGAGATGCTTGTTCTAGGTCCCAAGAAACAAAGAGATCTTCTGTTGAATCTGACAATTAATCTTAATGGTTGTACAGTCGTCTCAAATAAAACTGTGAAGGACCTCGGCGTTTCTCTGGACCCTGATCTCTCTTTTGAAGAACATATCAAGACCATTTCAAGGACAGCTTTTTTTCCATCTACGTAACATTGCAAAAATCAGAAACTTTCTGTCCAAAAATGATGCAGAAAAATTAATCCATGCTTTTGTCACTTCTAGGTTAGACTACTGCAATGCTCTACTTTCCGGCTGCCCGGATAAAGCACTAAATAAACTTCAGTTGGTGCTAAATACGGCTGCTAGAATCCTGACTAGAACCAAAAAAATTGATCATATTACTCAAGTGCTAGCCTCTCTACACTGGCTTCCTGTCAAAGCAAGGGCTTATTTCAAGGTTTTACTGCTAACCTACAAAGCATTACATGGGCTTGCTCCTACCTATCTCTCTGATTTGGTCCTGCCGTACATACCTACACGTACGCTACGGTCACAAGACGCAGGCCTCCTAATTGTCCCTAGAATTTCTAAGCAAACAGCTGGAGGCAGGGCTTTCTCCTACAGAACTCTATTTTTATTGAACGGTCTGCCTACCCATGTCAGAGACGCAAACTCGGTCTCAACCTTTAAGTCTTTACTGAAGACTCATCTCTTCAGTGGGTCATATGGAGCAACGAACCGCCCTTGCTGTCTCTGCCTGGCCGGTTCCCCTCTTTCCACTGGGATTCTCTGCCTCTAACCCTATTACAGGGGCTGAGTCACTGGCTTACTGGGGCTCTCTCATGCCATCTGGAAGGGGTGCGTCACCTGAGTGGGTTGATTCACTGATGTGGTCATCCTGTCTGGGTTGGCGCCCCCCCCTTGGGTTGTGCCATGGCACAAGATCTTTGTGGGCTATACTCAGCCCTGTCTCAGGATGGTAAGTTGGTGGTTGAAGATATCCCTCTAGTGGTGTGGGGGCTGTGCTTTGGCAAAGTGGGTGGGGTTATATCCTTCCTGTTTGGCCCTGCCCGGGGGTGTCCTCGGATGGGGCCACAGTGTCTCCTGACCCCTCTTGTCTCAGCCTCCAGTATTTATGCTGCAGTAGTTTATGTGTCGGGGGGCTAGGGTCAGTTTGTTATATCTGGAGTACTTCTCCTGTCCTATTCGGTGTCCTGTGTGAATCTAAGTGTGCGTTCTCTAATTCTCTCCTTCTCTCTTTCTTTCTCTCTCTCGGTGGACCTGAGCCCTAGGACCATGCCCCAGGACTACCTGACATGCTGACTCCTTGCTGTCCCCAGTCCACCTGGCCGTGCCGCTGCTCAAGTTTCAACTATTCTGCCTTCTTATTATTCGAACATGCTGGTCATTTATGAACATTTGAACATCTTGGCCATGTTCTGTTATAATCTCCATCCGGCACAGCCAGAAGAGGACTGGCCACCCCACATATGTTCTCTCTAATTCTCTCTTTCTTTCTCTCTCTCGGAGGACCTGAGCCCTAGGACCATGCCCCAGGACTACCTGACATGATGACTCCTTGCTGTCTCCAGTCCATCTGACCGTGCTGCTGCTCCAGTTTCAACTGTTCTGCCCTTATTATACGACCATGCTGGTCATTTATGAACATTTGAACATCTTGGCCATGTTCTGTTATAATCTCCATCCGGCACAGCCAGAAGAGGACTGGCCACCCCACATAGCCTGGTTCCTCTCTAGGTTTCTTCCTAGGTTTTGGCCTTTCTAGGGAGTTTTTCCTAGCCACCGTGCTTCTACACCTGCATTGCTTGCTGTTTAGGGTTTTAGGCTGGGTTTCTGTACAGCACTTTGAGATATCAGCTGACGTACGAAGGGCTATATAAATACATTTTATTTTATTTTATTTTATTTGATTCAATGTAATTGGAGAATCCAGTGGGTTCTGGAAGTCTTTAATAGTTGATTTTAAGATCTGTATTTGATCATGTATATGTTTTTGCTCTTTATTCTTTGTTATAGAGCCAAAAAGATTGGAGAAGTGGATTACCCATACATCTCCATTTTGGATAGATAATTCTTCGTGTTGTTGTTTGTTTAGTGTTTTCCAATTTTCACAGAAGTGGTTAGAGTCTATGGATTCTTCAATTACATTGAGCTGATTTCTGACATGCTGTTCCTTCTTTTTCCGTAGTGTATTTCTGTATTGTTTTAGTGATTCACCATAGTGAAGGCGTAGACTCAGATTTTCCGGGTCTCTATGTTTTTGGTTGGACAGGTTTCTCAATTTCTTTCTTAGATTTTTGCATTCTTCATCAAACCATTTGTCATTGCTATTAATTTTCTTCGGTTTTCTATTTGAGATTTTTAGATTTGATAGGGAAGCTGAGAGGTCCAATATACTGTTAAGATTTTCTACTGCCAAGTTTACACCTTCACTATTACAGTGGAACGTTTTACCCAGGAAATTGTCTAAAAGGGATTGAATTTGTTGTTGCCTAATTGTTTTTGGTAGGTTTCCAAACTGCATTCCTTCCATCTATAGCATTTCTTAATGTTACTCAGTTCCTTTGGCTTTGATGCCTCATGATTGAGTATTGCTCTGTTTAGGTAGACTGTGATTTTGCTGTGGTCTGATAGGGGTGACAGTGGGCTGACTGTGAACGCTCTGAGAGACTCTGGGTTGAGGTCAGTGATAAAGTAGTCTACAGTACTACTGCCAAGAGATGAGCTATAGGTGTACCTAACATAGGAGTCCCCTCGATGCCTACCATTGACTATGTACATACCCAGCGTGCGACAGAGCTGCAGGAGTTGTGACCCGTTTTTGTTGGTTATGTTGTCATAGTTGTGCCTAGGGGGCATACGGGGAGGGAATGCTGTCACCTCCAGGCAGGTGTCTGTCCCCCTGTGTGCTGAGGGTGTCAGGTTCTTGTCCGGTTCTGGCATTTAGGTCGCCACAGACTAGTACATGTCCCTGGGCCTGGAAATGATTGATTTCCCCTCCAGGATGGAGAAGCTGTCTTCATTAAAATATGGGGATTCTAGTGGGGGGATATAGGTAGCACACAGGAGGATATTTTTCTCTGTTAGGATAATTTCCTTTTGAATTTCTAGCCAAATGTAGAATGTTCCTGTTTTGATTAATTTAATGGAGTGAGTTAGGTCTGCTCTATACCAAATTAGCATACCCCCTGAGTCCCTTCCCTGTTCCACACCTGGTAGTTTGGTGGATGGGACTACCAGCTCTCTGTAACCTAGAGGGCATCCAGTGGGTCTGTCTCCTCTATACCAGGTTTCTTGCAGGATGACAATGTCTGTATTACCGATTTCTTTGGTGAAGTCCGGGTTTCTGCTCTTCAGGCCAAAGGCAGATGACCTCAGGCCTTGGATATTCCAGGATGAAACAGTAAAGGCTTTTTGTTCCATAAAGTGTCCAATGTTGTTATTCGTGGTTTGGCCTCAGGCCAGTAAGTGTGAGCAGAGCCTGCTGAGCATCTGGTACATGCCATTGGCTTGGGCGAGTGTGAGAGTGGGGGTTGGGACTGTTTGCCCGCTCACTACCTGGGCGTATGTGTGGCTTCCATGTTGAGGCCCTCTTAGCGGGGGTGGGGTGCATGGGGTGGGCAGGAGTGGCATAGGTCTGATCTGAGGGGGCCTAAATGGGGTGTGGGCATGGTTGACGTGGGGGGGTGTTGATTGGTTGGGGTAGGGGTGTGGATGTGTCTGGGTGTGCGGTGGCCTGGATGTAATTCCTCTTGGCGTGGGTCCTCTATGTGTAGGTCCAGGGGGGGGGGGTCCTGCAGGTCTGGGAGCGCTGGTCTGGGTGGGGTGTCTATTGATCGATCTGTTGCTCCTGTGTGAAGTGTTGGGGATACGTTTGAGAGCGATGTCCTTTAGAGTTCGGGCAAAGATGGGCACTGCTGCCTTGTAGAGGTGGACCTGGTCATAGAGGCTGTTCAAGTCCAGGGTGGAGTAGTGGGCCAGGAAAACGTTTGGTTTTTGAGGCACAGCCACAGGAAATACTTGCGTTTACCCGTTGTATTGTGGCAGGGTGGAAGTCTTTTCGTGGTAGCAGGGTGGAGATAACCACTTGTGCGTTGGGGAAAGTAGAAGAAGCCTTTTCAATCACTCCCTTCAGTGCTGTGGCCACTCTTTCCTGCTGTGCCCTCAGGTCGTTTGTGCCTGTGTGTATTATTATGTGGCTGGGTGAGCCTAGTTTGGCCTCAGACAGAAGGTCTAGGGCGCTCTGGGTGTTTGGACACCAGAGTTTAGACACACTTTGTTTGGGAAAAAGTTTTTTTCTTCTATATATTTCCCATTTGAGTCCATAAGTAGTACAATCTGTGTCTTGTGTTTGTCCTCAGTGGGTATGGGGGTTGTCAGAAGGGCTATCAGGGTGGCTGACAGGGGGGTGCTCAGAGGGGGTGAGAGCCGCTGGGCTTGGGGTTCTTCATTTGTCTGTTCTGCTGTGATGTCGACTCTATGGTCAGGGTCTGGTGTGGACTGTTCTGCTGTGGTGTCGAGACTTTTGTTGGGTGCTGAGGTGGGCTGTTCTGCTGGCTTCTCTGTGGGGTGGCCACCTCTCTAGTGGGTTGTTCTCTGTCACATGCCGTCCCCCCTCAACCTCTGCTCCATCCCCTCACCCTTTCCTCCATACCCCTCAACCTCTCCTCCACCAGCAGTCTGATACTCTCCTCTAGTGCTCTGTTCTGCTCCTCTTCCTCCTGTTGTATTTGTCTCACCACTGTCCAAAGTGCAGATATGTCTCTGTCCACCTCCAGCTCTCCTGGTCTGGTTAAGGGGCTGTTGTTGTGCTGGGCTGTTGTCTGGGTCTGTGCTGACTGAAGTGTAATCACCTGCTGTTCCAGCTCCACCTGCCTTATCTCCAGCTGGGTGAATATGTCCTTCATTTCAATGAGGGAGTGGTAATCTGTGCTGGGAGGTTGACTCTCCGCTGGGGGTTGCTCGTCTGTGGGGTTACATAGTGAAGAGGTCTGGTCTGACCCGCTCGGTGTGGGGGTATCTTTATCAAGGGAGAGCTTCTCCTGCTGGGCTAATTCTTTGATTAGGTGAAAGTCCAGCTGAAACTGTTTGGGGTTACTCTGCTGTACCATCACTGTTCCGGACTTATAGATATTAATATTACTTGACTCAGAGTCCTCGTTATCAAGTATTCTGAGTTTCCACCCTCGTTAACCCCCTTCTCTTAACAAAGGGGTAGTGTGCTAATATAGCACTGTGCCATGCCAGGGGATGGTTTGTGTGGAAGACAATGTTGCTGATGTTCCCATTTTTGTAATAGTCAGCAAAAAGTGTCTCTTGATTTTCCATAAGGAGCTTCATTTCGTAATCTTTTCTTGACTTATCATTCTTTACATGCAAAGGGTACTGTATTTTAATTACCTCTGAACAGCGTGAGGGAGCCTCTAAGGCCTCTCCATTTGGTTGGGGTAGACTGTGTGACTCTCCTGCCATTGTTGGGCTAATGGGCTTTGACACCTCTCACTTGACACATCAGTGCTAGTTGAAGCTGTATCAAGCTTGGCAGAATTATGTTAGAATTCAGTCCTTATAAAGTAATGTTGTGTATTTTTCTTCTTGGCTTTTGGCTTTTAAAATATAGTTTCGGACTAAGCATTACTCACTCAGTTCCAGGTTGGATGGGGTTTTCAGGTTTCTGTTGTTTTCTAGAGAATTTGCTGTATAGAGAAATAAATCTTGGTAGTTGTGAACCTTCCAGGTGATTCCGTAATTCCGTCCAAAATCAGGTTGTAGGTTTTAAGTTTTGATTTGAAGTGGGGGTTATGTTGTAGAGGGTAGAATCCAGTATGTGTTCCTGACAAAAAATCCAGGTTTATCTAACTCCTAATCTATCTTTTTTAAAGAAAATGCTGAAAAATGCAGGAGCTCATCTGATCGTGACCTCTCTCTCTCTCTCTCTGTCTCTCTCCCTACTCTATCCTCCGTCTCTCACCCTACTCTATCCTCCGTCTCTCTCCTTACTCTCGCCTCCATCTCTCTCCCTACTCTATCCTCCGTCTCTCTCCCTACTCTATCCTCTGTCTCTCTCCCTACTCTATCCTCTGTCTCTCTCTCCCTACTCTATCCTCCGTCTCTCTCCCTACTCTATCCTCCGTCTCTCTCCCTACTCTCTCCTCTATCTCTCTCCCTACTCTATCCTCCGTCTCTCTCCCTACTCTATCCTCCGTCTCTCTCCCTACTCTATCCTCCGTCTCTCTCCCTACTCTCTCCTCTATCTCTCTCTGTATTCTCTTCTCCATCTCTCTCCTCTATCTCTCTCCCTACTCTCTCCTCTATCTCTCTCCCTACTCTCTCCTCTATCTCTCTCCCTACTCTATCCTCCGTCTCTCTCCCTACTCTATCCTCTGTCTCTCTCCCTACTCTCTCCTCTATCTCTCTCCCTACTCTATCCTCCGTTTCTCTCTCTACTCTATCCTCCGTCTCTCTCCCTACTCTCTCCTCTATCTCTCTCCCTACTCTATCCTCCGTCTCTCTCCCTACTCTATTCTCCGTCTCTCTCCCTACTCTCTCCTCTATCTCTCTCCCTACTCTATCCTCCGTCTCTCTCCCTACTCTCTCCTCTATCTCTCTCCCTACTCTATCATCCATCTCTCTCCCTACTCTATCCTCCGTCTCTCTCCCTACTCTATCCTCCGTCTCTCTCCCTACTCTATCCTCCGTCTCTCTCCCTACTCTATCCTCCGTCTCTCTCCCTACTCTATCCTCCGTCTCTCTCCCTACTCTCTCCTCTATCTCTCTCTGTATTCTCTTCTCCATCTTCTCCCATCTCTCTCCCTGTCACTCTCCCTACTCTCTCCTCTATCTCTCTCCCTACTCTCTCCTCCGTCTCTCCCTACTCTATCCTCCCCTCTCTCACTACTCTCTCCTCTATCTCTCTCTGTATTCTCTTCTCCATCTCTCTCCTCTATCTCTCTCCCTACTCTCTCCTTTATCTCTCCCTACTCTCTCCTCTATCTCTCTCCCTACTCTATCCTCCGTCTCTCTCCCTACTCTCTCCTCTATCTCTCTCCCTACTCTATCATCCATCTCTCTCCCTACTCTATCCTCCGTCTCTCTCCCTACTCTCTCCTCTATCTCTCTCCCTACTCTATCCTCCGTCTCTCTCACTACTCTATCCTCCGTCTCTCTCCCTACTCTATCCTCCGTCTCTCTCCCTACTCTATCCTCTGTCTCTCTCCCTACTCTCTCCTCTATCTCTCTCTGTATTCTCTTCTCCATCTCTCTCCTCTATCTCTCTCCCTACTCTCTCCTCTATCTCTCTCCCTACTCTCTCCTCTATCTCTCTCCCTACTCTATCCTCCGTCTCTCTCCCTACTCTCTCCTCTATCTCTTCTCCATCTCTCTCCGTTCTCTCTCCTCTGTCTCTCTTCTCACCTTCTCTAACCATCTCTGGTGTTCTTCTCTTTTCCTCTCTTCCACCCTGCGACTCTCCTCTTTCAGAGAACCTTGCAACAATTAATAAAATCATGCTGCGAGAGGTGCCGGAACAAACAAAGTTAAATCTGAAAGGTGCAGGACCCTGTTCTGGCAGGATCCGGCTCAAATTAAGCAGTTTGCACGCTTCCAACTCAATCATCAAATTGAACACAACATTAGATTACCTGATTACCAACAATGATGAGACAGCCTACAGGGAGGAGGTGAGGGCCCTGGCAGAGTGGTGCCAGGAAAATAACCTCTCTCTCAATGTCAACAAAATGAAGGAGCTGATTGTGGACTCCAGGAAACAGCAGAGGGAGCACACCCCTATCCTCACCGACGGGACTGCAGTGGAGAAGGTGGAAAGCTTCAAGTTCCACGGAGTACACATCACTGAAAATCTGAAATGGTCCTCCCACATAGACGTTGTGGTGAGGAAGGCGCAACAGCGCCTCTTCAACCTCAGGATGCTGAAGAAATTTGGCTTGGCCCGTAAGACCATCACAAACTTTTACAGATGCACAATTAAAAGCATCCTGTTGAGCTGTATCTCCGCCTGGTATGACAACTGAAACCGCAGGGCTCTCCAGAGGGTGGTGCGGTCTGGGAGCACACTGCTTTCCCTCCAGGACACCTATAGCACCCGATGTCACAGGAAGGCCAAAAAGATCATGAAGGACATCAACCACCCCAGCCACGGCCTGTTCACCCTTCTATCATCCAGAAGGAGAGGTCAGTATAGGTGCATCAAAGCTGGGACCGAGAGACTGAAAAACAGCTTCTATCTGAAGGACATCAGACTGTTAAATAGCCATCACTAGCCGGCTACCACCCGGTTACTCAACGCTGCTGTAACGGCGTTCTTGTTTAGTTGAAGGAGAGTCAGACCGAAATGCAGCGTGCGAACGAACTAACACGAATAAATGAATAAATACAAAAAAAACAACAAACAGAACGAAACCTAATACAGCCTGACTGGTGCAACCTACACAGAGACAGGGACAATCACCCACGAAATGCAAAGCGAAATACAGGCTACCTAAATACGGTTCCCAATCAGCGACAACGAGAAGCACCTGACTCTGATTGAGAACCGCCTCAGGCAGCCAACCTATATAACACACACACACCCCTAATCAACTACAATCCCAAACACTACAAACCCCAATACGAAAAAACAATACATAACCCCATGTCACACCCTGGTCTGACTAACTAATAAACTAAAACACACAATACTAAGACCAAGGCGTGACAGAACCCCCTAAGGTGCGGACTCCCGAACGCACCTCAAAACCATAGGGAGGGTCCGGGTGGCGTCTGTCCATGGTGGCGGTTCCGGCTCCGGACGTGGACCCCACTTCATACATGTCAATGTTCCTCCCCTTCGCGTCCATGGATAATCCACCTAACCGCCGACCATGGCCGAATAGTCCTCACCCAGAACCCTACATAATAGAAGAGCAGCTCGTGACTGAGGGCAGCTCGGGACTGAGGCAGCTCGGGACTGAGGGACAGCTCGGAACAGAGGGGCAGCTCGGAACAGAGGGGCAGCTCGGGACAAAGGGGCAGCTCGGGACAGAGGGGCAGCTCGGGACAGAGGGGCAGCTCGGGACAGAGGGGCAGCTCAGCACTGAGAAATAGCCCAGTACTGAGAAAAAGCCCAGTACTGAGAAAAAGCCCAGCCAGGAAGTAGAATCCGGCAGATCCAGGCTGACTGGCGGATCCTGGCTGACTGGCGGATCCTGGCCGACTGGCGGATCTGGCAGATCCTGGCTGACTGGCGGATCCTGGCTGACTGGCGGATCCTGGCCGACTGGCGGATCCTGGCTGACTAGCAGATCTGGAAGAGTCTGGTTGACTGGCAGATCTGGAAGAGTCTGGTTGATTGGCAGATCTGGAAGAGTCTGGTTGACTGGCAGATCTGGAAGAGTCTGGCTGACTGGAATGGTCTGGCTGACTGGCAGATCTGGAAGAGTCTGGCTGACTGGCAGATCTGGCTGCTTCATGCTGACTGACGGCTCAGGCTGCTCCATGCAGATTGACAGCTCTGGCGGCTTCCTGCAGATTGGCAGCTCCATGCAGACTGGCAACTCCATGCAGACTAGCAGATCTGGAAGAGTCTGGTTGACTGGCAGATCTGGAAGAGTCTGGTTGACTGGCAGATCTGGAAGAGTCTGGTTGACTGGCAGATCTGGAGGAGTCTGGTTGACTGGCAGATCTGGAGGAGTCTGGTTGATTGGCAGATCTGGAAGAGTCTGGTTGACTGGCAGATCTGGAAGAGTCTGGCTGACTGGAATGGTCTGGCTGACTGGCAGATCTGGAAGCAGTCTGGCTGACTGGCAGATCTGGCTGCTTCATGCTGACTGATCTGGCTGCTTCATGCTGACTGCTCCAGGCTGCAGATTGACAGCTCTGGCGGCTTCCTGCAGATTGGCAGCTCCATGCAGACTGGCAACTCCATGCAGACTAGCAGCTCAGGCTGGCTGTATACAGACTGGAAGAGGAGGCTCCGCTTCATGCAGCTCAGGCTGTTTCATGCAGATTGAGGAGGAAGGCTCATGCAGAACCTGCTGAACAGACTGTAGAGGAGAGGCTCTCCGACAGCGCAGGAGAGGGAGAAAGCGCTGGCTGCGCTGAACAGGCGAGGCGCACTGTAGGCCTGATGCGTGGTGCTGGCACTGGTGGTATTTGGCCGAGGACACGCACAGGAAGCCTAGTGCGGGGAGCTGCTACTGGAGGGCTGGGGTGTGGAGGTGGTTCTGAATACCGGACCGTGCAGGCGCACTGGAGCTTGAGCACCGAGCCTGCCCAACCTTACCTGGTTGAATACTCTCGGTTGCCCTGCCAGTGCTGTGAGGAGAAATAGCCCGCACAGGGCTATGTAGGCGAACCGGAGAAACAGAGCGCAAGGCTGGTGCCATGAAAACCGGCCCAAGGAGACGCACTGGAGAACGGATGCGTAGAGCCGGCTTCATAGCATTTGGCTCGACGCTCAAACTAGCCCGGCCGATACGCGGAGCTGAAATATACCGCACCGGGCTATGCACCCGCACTGGGGACACTGTGCGCACCACTGCATAACACGGTGCCTGTCCGGTCTCTCTAGCCCTCCGGTATGCACAGGGAGATTGCGCAGGTCTCCTACCTGACGCAGCCATACTCCCTGATAGCCCCCAAATTTTGGGGGCTGCTTTTCGGCTTCCTTGCCAACCGTGTTCCTCGTAACGTCGGCTCCTATCTCCGGCTGCCTCTGCTCTCCTTAGTGCCTCCACCTGTTGCCATGGGAGGCGATTTCTTCCAGCCAATATCTCCTCCCAAGTATAGCAACCTTTACCATTCAGCACGTCTTCCCATGTCCATTCTTCGAATAATTCCTCCTCCCTTTGCTGCTCCAGCTGTCGCTGCCTGTTAACACGCTGCTCCTGATTACGCTGCTCCTGCCTGTTGACACGCTGCTCGGTCCGAGAGTGGTGGGTGATTCTGTAACGGCGTTCTTGTTTAGTTGAAGGAGAGTCGGACCGAAATGCAGCGTGTAAGTTACTCATGTTTATTTAAAGAAGACAAAACGAACGAACTAACACGAATAACTGAATAAATACAAAAAAAACAACAAACAGAACGAAACCTAATACAGCCTGACTGGTGCAACCTACACAGAGACAGGGACAATCACCCACGAAATGCAAAGCGAAATACAGGCTACCTAAATACGGTTCCCAATCAGCGACAACGAAGCACCTGACTCTGATTGAGAACCGCCTCAGGCAGCCAACCTATATAACACACACACACCCCTAATCAACTACAATCCCAAACACTACAAACCCCAATACGAAAAAACAATACATAACCCCATGTCACACCCTGGTCTGACTAACTAATAAACTAAAACACACAATACTAAGACCAAGGCGTGACAGCTGCATCTTAGAAGCTGCTGCCCTATATACATAGACAAGGAATCACTGGCCATTTTAATAATGCAGCTATTAAAATGGCTTCCGCTCACTATTTGGCAAAATTCCTAACCGTATATAAATATTAGGACGAGCAATTGGTCACATTAATAATGTTTACATACTGCTTTACTCATTTCATATGTATATACTGTATTCTATTTTACTGTATACATTCTGACATTGCTCATCCTAATATTAATATACGGTTAGGAATTTTGCTAAATAATGAGCGGAAGCTTATTCGGTAATTTCAGTAAACAATTATTAACTGCAACATTTTCTGAATAGTCTATACTTGTCACGCTGTTTTTCCAAAGATGGCTTTAACCTCAAAAATATGCCACGACAAGAGTAGTCTAGCCTATATTCCTATTTATGTATTTTATTTAACCTTTATTTAACAAGTTCTCATTTTCAACTGAGACCTGGCCAAGATAAAGCAAAGCAAAGCAGTGCAACAAAAACAACAACACAGAGTTACACATAAACAAACGTACAGTCAATAACACAATAGAAAAAGCTATGTACAGAGTGTGCAAATGTAGAAGAGTAGGGAGGTAAGGCAATAAATTGGTCATAAAGGTGCAATAATTTACAATTTAACACTAACACTGGAGTGATAGATGTGCAGATGATGATGTGCAAGTAGAGATACTGGGGTGCAAAAGAACTAGAAGATAAATAACAATTTGGGGATGAGGTGTTCTATTTTACAGATTGGCTATGTACAGGTGCAGTGATCGGTAAGCTGCTCTGACAGCTGATGCTTAAAGTTAGAGAGGGAGATATAAGTCTCCAGCTTCAGTGATTTTGCAATTTGTTCCAGTCATTGGCAACAGAGAACTGGAAGGAAAGGCAGCCAAAGGAAGTGTTGGCTTTGGGGATGACCAGTGAAATATACTTGTTGGACCGCAAACTATGGGTAGGTGCTGCTATGGTGACCAGTGCGCTGAGATAAGGCGGGGCTTTACCTAGCAAAGACTTATAGATGACCTGGAGCCAGTGGGTTTCGAGACAAATATGTAGTGAGGGCCAGCCAACGAGAGCATACAGGTTGAGTTGGTGGGTAGTATATGGGGCTTTGGTGACAAAACGGATGGCACTGTGACAGACTACATCCAGTTTGCTGAGTAGAGTGTTGGAGGCTATTTTGTAAATGACATCACCGAAGTCATGGATCGGTAGAATAGTCAGTTTTACGAGGGTATGTTTGGCAGCATGAGTGAAGGAGGCTTTGTTGCGAAATAGGAAGCCGATTCTAGATTTAATTTTGGATTGAGATGCTTAATGTGAGTTGAAGGAGAGTTTACAGTCTAACCAGACACCTAGGTATTTGTAGTTGTCCACATATTCTATGTCAGAACCATCCAGAGTAGTGATGCTAGCCGGGCGGGCGGGTGCGGGCAGAAATTGGTTGAAGTGCATGCACTTAGTTTTACTAGCAATTAAAAGCAGTTGGAGGCCACGGAAGGAGAGTTGTATGGCATTGAAGCTCGTTTGAAGGTTTGATAACACAGTGTCCAAAGAAGGGCCAGATGTATACAGAATGGTGTCGTCTGCGTAGAGGTGGATCAGAGAATCACCAACAGCAAGAGCGACATCATTGATATATACAGAGAAAAGAGTTGGCCTGAGAATTCAACCTTGTGGCACCCCATTGAGACTGCCAGAGGTCCGGACAACAGGCCCTCTGATTTGACACACTGAACTCTATCTGAGAGGTAGTTGGTGAACCAGGCGAGGTAGTCATTTGAGAAACCAAGGCTATTGAGTCTGCCGATAAGAATGCGATAATTGACAGAGTCGAAAGCCTTGGCCTGGTCGATGAAGACGGCTGCACAGTACTGTCTTTTATCGATGGTGGTTATGATATCGTTTTGGACCTTGAGAGTGGCTGAGGTGCACCCATGACCAGCTCGGAAACCAGATTGCATAGTGGAGAAGGTACGGTGGGATCCGAAATGGTCGGTGATCTGTTTGTTAACTTGGCTTTCGAAGATTTTGGCATGGCAGGATGGATATAGGTCTATAACAGTTTGGGTCTAGAGTGTCTCCCCCTTTGAAGGGGTATTACCATGGCAGCTTTCAATCTTTGGGGATCTCAGATGATACGAAAGAGAGGTTGACCAGGCTAGTAATAGGGGTTGCAACAATCTCGACTGATAATTTTAGAAAGAGAGGGTCCAGATTGTCTAGCCCAGCTGATTTGTAGGGATCCAGATTTTGCAACTCTTTCAGAACATCAGCTGTCTGGATTTGGGTGAGGTAGAAGCAGGGGGAGGGGTACAGGGGGTGCAGAGCTGTTGGCCAGGTAGGGTTAGCCAGGTGGAAAGCACAAACTTTACAGTGTCCCATATTTTGGGGGAATTATTGCTACAGGATGCACATTTCTGTTTGAAAAAGCTAGCCTTAGCTTTCCTAACTGACTGTATATATTGGTTCCAGACTTCACTGAAATTTTGCAAATCGCAGGGGCTATTCGATGCTAATGCAGAACGCCACAGGATGTTTTTGTGCTGGTCAAGGGCAATCAAGTCTGGGGTGAACCAAGGGCTAAATCTGTTCTTAGTTCTACATTTTTGAATGTGGCATGCTTATTTAAGATGGTGAGGAAAGCACTTTTAAAGAACAACCAGGCATCCTCTACTGACGGGATGAGGTCAATATCCTTCAAGGATACCCGGGCCAGGTAGATTATAAAGGCCTGCTCGCTGAAGTGTTTTAGGGAGCGTTTGACAGTGATGAGGGTGGTCGTTTGACCGCGGACCTATTACGGATGCAGGCAATGAGGCAGTGATCACTGCGATCCTGGTTGAAGACAGCAGAGGTGTTGGTCAGGATGATATCTAAGAGGGTGCCCATGGTTTCAGATTTAGGGTTGTACCTGGTAGGTTCCTTGATAATTTGTGTGAGATTGAGGGCAACTAGCTTAGATTGTAGAAACGGCCGGGGTGTTAAGCATATCCCAGTTTAGGTCACCAGTACAAAATCTGAAGATAGATGGGGGGAAATCAGTTCAGATATGGTGTCCAGGGCACAGCTGGGGGCTGAGGGGGATCTATAACAAGCGGCAATGGTGAGAGACTTGTTTTTGGAAAGGTGGATTTTTCATTTTTAAAGTAGAAGCTCGAATTGTTTGGGCACAGACCTGGATAGTATGACAGAACTCTGCAGGCTATCTCTGCAGTAGATTGCAACTACGCCCCCTTTAGCAGTTCTATTTTGTTGGAAAATGTTTTAATTGTGGATGTAAATTTCAGGGTTTGTGGTGGCCTTCCTAAACCAGGACTCAGACACGGCAAGGACATCAGGGTTGGTGGAGTTTGCTAAAGCAGTGAATAAAACAAACTTAGGGAGGAGGCTTCTAATGTTAGCATGCATGAAACCAAGGCTTTTATGGTTACAGAAGTCAACAAATAAGAGTGCCTGGGGAATGGGAGTGGTGCTGGTGGTTAACCTCTACATCATCAGAGGAACAGAGGAGGAGTAGGATAAGGGTATGGCTAAAGGCTATAAGAACTGGTTGTCTAGTGCGTTCGGAACAGAGAGTAAAAGGAGCAGATTTCTAGGTGTGGAAGAATAGATTCAAGGCATAATGTACAGACAAGGGTATGGAGAAGAGTACAGTGGAGGTAAACCTAGGCATTGAGTGACAATGAGAGGTTTTGTCTCTAGGGGGTGGAACAAAAGGGGGTGGAACAAAAGGTCTATCTAAGGCATATTGGGCAGGGCTGGGGGCTCTACAGTGATATAAGACAATAATCACTAACCAAAACAGCAATAGACAAGGCATATTGACATTACCGGCACCGACAGAGATGGCCGCCTCACTTCGCTTTCCTAGGAAACTATGCAGTATTTTGATTTTTTATGTGTTATTTCTTCCATTGTTACCCCAGGAAATATTTAGTTGTATTATGTACAGTCGGGAGGAACTATTGGATATAAGAGCAACGTCAACTTACCAACATTACAACCAGGAATATGACTTTCCCGAAGCGGATCCTCTGTTTTGCCCACCACCCAGGACAATGGACCGGATCCCAGCCAGCGACCCAAAACAACGACGCCGTAGAAGGAGCAGAAGAAGCGGTCTTCTGGTCAGGCTCCGTAGACAGGCACATCGCGCACCGCTCCCGAGCATAATACTCGCCAATGTCCGGTCTCTTAACAACAAGGTAGATGAAATCCGAGGGTAGCTTCCAGAGAGACATCAGAGACTGTAACGTTCTTTGCTTCACGGAAACGTGACTCACTCGAGACACGCTATCAGAGTCGGTACAACCAGCTGGTTGCTTCACGCATCGCGCCGACAGAAACAAGCATCTCTCTGGTAAGAAGAAGGGTGTGGGTGTATACCTTATGATTAACGAGACGTGGTGTGATCATAACAACATACAGGAACTCAAGTCCTTCTGTTCAACTGACTTAGAATCCCTCACAATCAAATGCCGACCGCATTATCTACCAAGAGAATTCTCTTTGATTTTAATCACAGCCGTATATACCCACCCCCAAGCAGACACATCGATGGCCCTGAACGAACTTCATTTGACTCTATGTAAACTGGACACCACATATCCTGAGGCAGCATTCATTGTAGCTGGGGATTTTAATGAGGCTAATCTGAAAACAAGGCTCCCTAAATTCTATCAGCATATAGTTTGTGCTACCCGGGCTGGAAAAACCGAGATCATAGTTATTCTAACTTCCGCGACGCATATAAGGCGCTCCCCCGCTCTCCTTTTGGAAAATCTGACCAAGACTCCATTTTGTTGCTTCCAGCATATAGACAGAAACTAAAACAGAAAGCTCCCGCGCTCAGGTCTGTCCAACGCTGGTCCAACCAATCGGATTCCGCATTGCATCAAACAACAACATTGATGAATATGCTGATTTGGTGAGCGAGTTTATTATCAAGTGCATCGGCGATGTCGTACCCACAGCAACTATTAAAACCTTCCCAAACCAGAAACCGTGGATTGATGGCAGCATTCGCCCAAAACTGAAAGCGCGAACCACTGCTTTTAATCAGGGCAAGGTGAACGGAAACATGTCCGAATACAAACACTGTAGCTATTCCCTATTCCCTTCTAAGGCAATAAAAGAAGCTAAGCATCAGTATAGAGACAAAGTAGAGTCACAATGGCTCAGACACGAGAGGTATGTGGCAGGGTCTACAATCAATCACGGACTATAAAAGGAAAACTAGCCCCGTCGCGGACCAGGATGTCTTGCTCCCAGACAGACTAAACAACTTCTTTGCTCGCTTTGAGGACAATACAGTTCCAACAACACGGCCCGATACCAAAACCTGTGGGCTCTCCTTCACTGCAGCCAACGTGAGTAAAACATTTAAACGTGTCAACCCTCGCAAGGCTGCAGGCCCAGACGGCATCTCCAGCCACGTCCTCAGAGCATGCGCAGACCAGCTGGCTGGTGTGTTTACGGACATATTCAATCCATCCTTATCCCAGTCTGCTGTTCCCACATGCTTCAAGAGGGCCACCATTGTTCCTGTTCCCAAGAAAGCTGAGCTAACTGAGCTAAATGACTACCGCCCGTAGCACTCACTTCCATCATCATGAAGTGCTTTGAGAGACTAGTCAAGGACCATGACACCTCCACCTTACCTGACACCTAGACCCACTCCAATTTGCTTACCGTCCCAATAGGTCCACAGACGACGCAATCGCAATCACACTGCACACTGCCCTAACCCATCTGGACAAGAGGAATACCTATGTGAGAATGCTGTTCATCGACTACAGCACAGCATTTAACACCATAGTACCCTCCAAACTCATCATCAAGCTCGAGACCCTGGGTCTCGACCCCGCCCTGTGCAACTGGGTCCTGGACTTCCTGACAGGCCGCCCACAGGTGGTGAGGGTAGGTAGAAACATCTCCACTCCGCTGATCCTCAACACTGGGGCCCCACAAGGGTGCGTTCTCAGCTTCCTCCTGTACTCCCTGTTCACCCACGACTGCGTGGCCATGCACACCTCCAACTAAATAATCAAGTTTGCAGACGACACTACAATGGTAGGCTTGATTACCAACAACGACGAGACAGCCTACAAGGAGGAGGTGAGAGCCCTCGGAGTGTGGTGTCAGGAAAATAACCTCACACTCAACGTTAACAAAACAAAGGAGATGATCGTGGACTTCAGAAAACAGCAAGGGAGCATCCCCCCTATCCACATTGACGGGACAGTAGTGGAGAGGGTAGAAAGTTTTAAGTTCCTCGGCATACACATCACAAACAAACTGAAATGGTCCACCCACAAAGACACCATTGTGAAGAAGGCGCAGCAGCGCCTCTTCAACCTCAGGAGGCTGAAGAAATTCGGCCTGTCACCAAAAACACTCACAAACTTTTACAGATGTACAATCGAGAGCATCCTGTCGGGCTATATCACCGCCTGGTACGGCAACTGCTCTGCCCATAACCGTAAGGCTCTGCAGAGGGTAGTGAGGTCTGCACAATGCATCACCGGGGGGAAAACTACCTGCCCTCCAGGACACCTACACCACCGGATGTCCATGGAAGGCCAAAAAGATCATCAAGGACAACACCCACCCGAGCCACTGCCTGTTCACCCCACTATCATCCAGAAGGCGAGGTCAGTACAGGTGCATCAAAGCTGGGACCGAGAGACTGAAAAACAGCTTCTATTTCAAGGCCATCAGACTCTTAAACAGCCATCACTAACATTGTATGTAATAAATGTATTACTAGCCACTTTAAACAATGCCACTTCTTATAATGTTTAAATACCCTACATTACTCATCTCATATGTATTTACTGTACTCTATACCATCTACTGCATCTTGCCATCTTGATGTAATAAATGTATCACTAGTCACTTTAAACAATGACACTTTTATTTGTTTACATACCCTACATTACTCATCTCATATGTATATACTGTACTCTATACCATCTACTGCATCTTGCCTATGCCGTTCTATACCATCACTCATTCATATAAATATATTTTTATGTACATATTCTTATTCATTCCTTTACACTTGTGTATAAGGTAGTTGTTGTGAAATTGTTAGGTTAGATTACTCATTGGATTTTACTGTGATTTTACTGTGATTTTACATTGTCGGAACTAGAAGCACAAGCATTTCGCTACACTCGCATTAACATCTGCTAATCATGTGTATGTGACAAATACATTTGATTTGATTAGGGAGAGGCATGTGTAGCCGAGTGATCATAGGGTCCAATGAGTAGCTAGCAATAGATGAGTCAGAGAGCCGATTCAGTAGTCGCTACTCCGCTAGGCGAGCTGGAGACACAGCAATTCAGACAGCTTGTGGGCCGGGGCCAGCAGATGGGCCTCCGGCGACGCCGCAACAGAAGAGCCTGTTGAGAGCACCTCGGACAGTTACGTCGGCAGACCAGTCGTGATGTATCAGCTAGCGGCCGGGCCAGCAGATGGGCCTCCGGCGACGCCGCAACAGAAGAGCCTGTTGAGAGCACTCGGACAGTTACGTCGGCAGACCAGTCGTGATGTATCAGCTAGCGGGCCGGGGCCAGCAGATGGGCCTCCGGCGACGCGCAACGGGAAGAACCTGTTGAGAGCACCTCGGACAGTTACGTCGGCAGACCAGTCGTGATGTGTCGGCGGGCTCCGTGTCGTCAATAAAGGGTCCAGGCCAGTTGGCAAAAGAAGTATTGTAGCCCAAGAACTGGCTGGTGGACCTCTTCGGCTAGCTGGGAGATGGGGTGAGCTCTGATGGGGGTTCTGGTTCTAAAGTATAAAAATAGCAGATCCGTACCACATTGGGTGAGGCGGGTTGCAGGAGAGTATGTTCAGTCTGTATATGGAAAGTGAGATGAAAATATATACAAAATATATACGAGGGAAAACGATATATACACTGGACAAGACAAAACACACGTCCGACTGCTACGCCATCTTGGAAGAAGATGTCACTGTTGGGGTAGGTTCCTTGTTTCTTGTCAATCATTGGCTTATTGGTGAAATCAGCAATCAGACAATATCTTCTTTAAGTAAATGAGTCAAACCTTTATTAATGCAATTGGAGACAGAACTTGACAACGGGAACATGTTTCAGAGTTAATTCTGCACCCACCAAAGGGCACAGCTGATTTTGTACATATGATCACTCCCTAGTGGTATGATCACCTACGTCAATGTATGTGTGTATCAATAAGCTGAGGTTACCTTATAAAGTAACCTAGTACAGTAGCTTCTCTGAATGTATTAGCATTGTCCACTGTCACACAAGATCAACATGTCAAAACTAGACAGTGGTTACTGGGGCCCCTCCTGTTCAGCCTGTACATTAATTATCTGCCTTTTGTCTGTACTGGGACAGAAGTTCAAATGTATGCAGATGATACAGTGATATATGTGCATGCAAAGAGTAAACAACAAGCTGCACAAGAACTCACTACTGTAATGATCCAGGTTACAAAGTGGCTCAGTGACTCGTGTTTGCATCTCAATGTGAAAAAAAAACTGTTTGCATGTTCCTCTCAAAGAGGGCAACAGATGCTACTGAGCCAGGGGAGTGTGTCAGGGGAGAAGAATGTGAATGTGTCAGGGGAGAAGCTCCAGGTGGTATCTGATTTTAAGTACCTTGGCATCATACTTGATTCCAACCTCTCTTTTAAAAAGCATGTGAAAAAGGTCATTCAAATAACCAAATTCAACCTAGCTAATTTCCGATTTATACGAAATTGTTTGACTACAGAGGTAGCAAAACTGTACTTCAATTCTATGATACTCCCCCACTTAACATACTGCTTGACTAGTTGGGCCCAAGCTTGCTGTACAACATTAAAACCTATTCAGTCTGTCTACAAACAGGCTCTCAAAGTGCTTGATAGGAAGCCCAATAGCCATCGTCACTGTTGCATCCTCAGAAAGCATGAGCTCCTGAGTTGGGAAAATCTTGTGCAATACACCGACGCATGTCTTGTATTCAAGATCCTAAATGGCCTGGCTTCTCCCCCTCCACTCAGTATTTTTGTTAAACAGAAAACCCAAACATATGGCAGCAGATCCACAAGGTCTGTCATAAGAGGTGACTGTATAGTTCCCTTAAGGAAATCCATTTTCTCTGTGAGAGCTTCCCATGTCTGGAATACACTGCCATCAGACACACATACAGTGGGGCAAAAAAAGTATTTAGTCAGCCACCAATTGTGCAAGTTCTCCCACTTAAAAAGATGAGAGAGGCCTGTAATTCTCATCAAAGGTACACTTAAACTATGACAGAAACAATGAAAAGAAAATCCAGAAAATCACATTTTTAATGAATTTATTTGTAAATTATGGTGGTAACCTAACCCTAACCCTACAAACAAGCAAGATTTATAGCTCTCACAGACCTGTAACTTATTTTAAAAGGCTCCTCTGTCATCCACTCTTTACCTGTATTAATGGCACCTGTTTGAACTTGTTATCAGTATAAAAAAGACACCTGTCCACAACTTCAAAACAGTCACACTCCAAACTCCACTATGGCCAAGACCAAAGAGCTGTCAAAGGACACCAGAAACAGAATTGTAGACCTGCACCAAGCTGGGAAGACTGAATCTGCAATAGGTAAGCAGCTTGGTTTGAAGAAATCAACTGTGGGAGCAATTATTAGGAAATGGAAGACATACAAGACCACTGATAATCTCCCTCGATCTGGGGCTCCATGAAAGATCTCACCCCGTGAAGTCAAAAGGATCACAAGAACGGTGAGCAAAAATCCCAGAACCACACGGGGGGACCTAGTGAATGACCTGCAGAGAGCTGGGACCAAAGTAACAAAGCCTACCATCAGTAACACACTATGCCGCCAGGGACTCAAATCCTGCAGTGCCAGATGTGTCCCCCTGCTTAAGCCAGTACATGTCCAGGCCCGTCTGAAGTTTGCTAGAGAGCATTTGGATGATCCAGAAGAAGATTGGGAGAATGTCATATGGTCAGATGAAACCAAATATAACCAAAAAGGGTATATAACAAAGTATTGAGATAAACTTTGTTATTGACCAAATACTTATTTTCCACCATAATTTGCAAATAAATTCATTAAAAATCCTACAATGTGATTTTCTGGATTTCTTTCTCATTTTGTCTGTCATATTTGAAGTGTACCTATGATGAAAATTACAGGCCTCTCTCATCTTTTAAGTAGGAGAATTTGCACAATTGGTGGCTGACTAAATACTTTTTTGCCCGACTGTAACTGCACCACATATCACACTTTCACAAAATGCATGAAGACATGCGAAAGGTCAATCATGTTGTCTGTTGTCTGTAGCTTGTGAGGTGTGGAAACACTTTGATGTGTCACACCTTGGTCTTAGTATTATGTGTTTTTAGTTAATTAGTTGGTCAGGCCAGGGTGTGACATGGGTTTATGTTATTGTGTTGTCGTATTGGTTTTTTTGTAGGCATTGAGATTGTGGTTGATTAGGGGTGTGTTTAGTTTAGGTTTCGCTGCCTGAGGCGGTTCTCAATCAGAGTCAGGTGATTCTTGTTGTCTCTGATAGGGAACCGTATTTAGGTAGCCTGGGTTTCCCTGTGTATTTAGTGGGTGATTGTTCCTGTCTCTGTGTAGTTTCACCAGATAGGCTGTAATTAGGTTTCACGGTCCGTTTTGTTGTTTTGTATTTTGTAATCGTCATTTGATTCATTCATTAAAAACATGAGTAACCACCACGCTGCATTTCGGTCCGACTTTCTTGCGACAAACGAAGAACGCCGTTACATGATGCTTTTTGTTCTATGTTGCTCTGTCTGTATGCTATGTCTTGCTTGTCCTATGTTGTTATTGTCTATATTGTAATTGTTTTTAATAACCTGCCCAGGGGCTGTGGTTGAAAATTAGCCGGGCTGGCTAAAACCTGCACTTCAAATGTGCACTGTCCCTGTAAAAATAAAATAAAACTTCTCTTTATCTAGTTTCGGTTTGACTCAGACCTAGCCTGCAAGCACACTCTCGCAACAGCCAGGGCTTAACCACAATGACTAATATAGATAGCTTGTGCAACGTATAGTGGCAGAGTTTTTAGACACATAGCAACAGCATCTTATTATTAAGGCCTGCATCAAAACATATGAATCTTAAGGTCCCCTTAATCAATAATGGGGAGGATTTTTGGGACCTACCCACTACATCACCCATAACCAGGTGCCAAACGAAATGCATGTAAGTTGGTACATGCAAATAGGATCCTGGATCGATTCTGTATTTACAGACCTCAATCGAAGATATGAGCTGCAATCAACAGTAAAATGTCTCTGTCCTGAACAAAATGTCGGCGCCTGTTTTTTGGGTTTCACTTTCACAGCACATAATAAGGTCTCAAACCCAGTTACCTGACTGTTGCACTCGTCTGGCAGGCATTTGATAGTAGTCATAGAGGTCGACTGTCATTTACAATAGGACTAGGCCTGTTAGGCTTTATAAAACTTATTATAGCCAATTATAGTGCTGTGGACTAGGCATGTGCCGCGGCATTTCTGCCCCAAAAAAAACATTTAGATTTTTAAAAGAGTTTACGTTCAAACGGCTCTCCTGTGAAGTAGTAACGCGACATATGCCTAGTTTCCTGAAACGGGACACATTTACAGTAACTGCAGTTCATTATGAGCCTACTCAGTCAATAAGCACCAGCCAGACAGAAGATCTAATTAACTTAGCTACAGAAAGTGATGTAGAAATCACACCATTCTGCAGAAGGTACCTATGGCCAGGCCGCTTCATCTTGTAGCAGGTCGGCTATTATATAATAAAACACTGAAATAAAGTAAACAAATACATGAAAATACATTAATTATTTAATGAACTCATTCTATAATGAATTTGTTTAAAACCTTGAATGTACCATTTCCTCCTGAGACTGGTATAAAAGTAATCTATTTGATCTCTGATGATCTTAGTGAGGAGGATACAGATGTTTAGTAAACTTGTTTTATTTACAGATGCTTCAAGGTCTCGTGAAAGTAGGGTTGGAATGATTTAATTACTTCAGTAGCTTAAATTCAATGAAGGATGTAAAATGTGAACTGAAAAATCCTCTTTGAAAATTAATGACAGTTGTCAATTCTTGAATTGTAATTACGGGTCCTTAGTCCATTATGGAAACGTAACATATATAGGGTAGCACTATAATTGGCTACAACATTCGTCTCATAAAGCCTAACATAGACCAAGTCAAATTGTAAATGACAGTCGACCTATGACTGCAATAAAATACCTGCGAGACGAGTGCGACAGGCAGGAAACTGGGTATGAGACCGCACCTTATTATTTTCTGTGTGAAAGTGACACTAAACAAACAGGCGCCGACTTTTGTTCAGGATAGAGACATTTTACTTTTGACTGCAGCTCATATCCTTGATTGATGTATGTAACCTGGTTATAGGAATATAGGCTAGCCTACTCTTGTCGTGGCATATCTTTTAGGTTAAAGCCATCTTTAGATCAACAGAGTGACAAGTATAGTCTATTCAGAACATGTTGCAGTTAATAATTGTTTACTGAAATGACCGAATAAGTTTCCGCTCATTATTTGGCAACTTGACTGTGACGAAGAAAACGGAGTAACAGTCGGGCCATTTCTTGAAGAGAGACGACGACTCACACTTATTGAACTATCGGACTTTACTTTATATACCCTGTAAGTAAAATTGTATCAATCTTAGTTTAAAGACGTAAACCTTTAGTTTATATGTCAAACTTTAGGTCTAATAGAATGCGCAGATTCTTCATCATTCAATTATTTTAGTCTACGGCGCCATCTGCCTTTGTAGAATAATCATTCGACTTCAAGCCAAATAGTTCTAATAAACACAATGGGCCACATTTGTGTTAACGCAAAATGGTACATTTTGCGAGAATTAATATAACAGTTATGTTAATAAAGACAAAGATTAGGCCCCATTACACTATAGTTAATGTCATGTTTAAACTTTGTTTTAATGCCTTGTAACAAACAGGTGCAAATACACCCTATTCTGACTTTCACAGAGACATTAGGTTGACACATTGTTGTCTATGATCAACAGGACTGGTGGTTAGTAGCCTACAACAATCAACAATGGACAGACCTGGATTCTCTACAGCCCCTCATCCTCCTGATGTCAGGATTGTGCTGCTGGGTAAAACTGGAGTGGGGAAGAGTGCAACAGGAAACACCATTCTGGGTCAAGACGTGTTTCACTCAGCTTTGAGCTTTTCCTCAGTTACCATGGAATGTCAAGAGAGAACTGTTCTCATTGGACAGAATAGAGTCAGTGTGGTTGACACTCCAGACTTCTTCTATGCAACACACACACAGGAGGGTTTGAGTTCAGAGATAGAGAGATGTATCTATCTCTCTAACCCTGGACCTCATGCATTTATCTTTGTTCTAACTCTTGATACTTTCACTGAGCAGGAGACAGATGTAGTCACTGTATTTGAGAAATGTTTTGGTGAAGTAGCTTCAAGATACACCATCATTGTCTTTACTCATGGAGACGAGCTGAACAACAGAACAATAGAGGAACTAGTAGAGAAAAATGTTAAGATGTCTGAGCTCATTGAAGAGCGTGGTTGGAGATATCATGTCCTTAACAACAAAGACAGAGCCAATAGAAACCAGGTGACTGAGCTGCTGGAAAAGATAATCATCATGATGAATGTGAACGAAAGTAGCTGTTACACACATGGCATGTTGCAGGAGGCAGAAAGAAAGAGAAGAGAAGAGATTGAGTTGATGAAAGAGGAGAGTCTCAGAGAGGAAGAGAGGAAAATAGAAGAACACCAGAGATGGTTAGAGAAGGTGAGAAGAGAGACAGGGGATAGAGTACGGAGAGAGACAGAGGAGAGAGTATAGAGAGAGATGAAGGATAGAGGAGGGAGAGAGATTGAGGATAGAGTAGGGAGAGAGACAGAGGAGAGAGTACAGAGAGAGATGAAGGATATAGGAGGGAGAGAGATGGAGGATAGAGTACGGAGAGAGACAGAGGAGAGAGTACAGAGAGAGATGAAGGATAGAGGGAGAGAGATGGAGGATAGAGTAGGGAGAGAGACAGAGGAGAGAGTACAGAGAGAGATGGAGGAGAGAGTACGGAGAGCGACAGAGTAGAGAGTACAGAGAGAGATGAAGGATAGAGTAGGGAGAGAGATGGAGGATAGAGTAGGGAGAGAGACAGAGAGAGAGTACGGAGAGAGTCAGAGGAGAGATGAAGGATAGAGGAGGGAGAGAGACAGAGGAGAGAGTACGGAGAGAGACAGAGGAGAGAGTAAAAACTACACATTGAACTGAAGTCTGTGCCCAATGGGGTGGTTGTAACCTACAATCTGAAAACAGTTATAGATAAATAATCAATGCTGTTAACTAAACATGTTCCAAGCAGTTTGTAGTTCTGCTAGACTACCTTTTATCAAATGTTTTTAAAATAAATGATTAATTCCAGCTTGCACATAATAGCCAGTTGGTGCCTTGTCATGTCATTGTTTTGTGACTTGTTTTGCATCTTAGAGAAGAATGTCATTATTTCAATTGTATTTGTATTAGATTCCTGTCTCACACGTCACACTGCTCGGCTAATTCCTTGAAGATGGGGCACCCATCCCCACCTATCAAGCTACATCCAAACCATTGCAGGTGGTGTTACTTGGTAAAACAGGAGCAGGGAAGAGTGCAACAGGAAACACCATCCTGGACCGCAAAGATTTTGTCTCAAAGAAGAGTTCCAAATCAGTGACTGTTAATATTGAGAAACAAAATGTCACCATTGAAGGAATAGATCTTGTCGTGTATGACACTCCAGGATTCTGTAACCCCGATCAATCTGAAGAGAAAATTCAGGAGAAATTCCTGGAAGTCCTCAAGTTAACCTCATCTGGTCCCCGTGTGTTTCTCCTGGTGGTGAAGATAGACAGATTAACAGAAGAAGAGAAGAGGGTCATCGGTAAAGTAGAAGGTCTTCTAGGAGAGAGTCTTTTGAAGCAAACCTGGATCCTGTTCACCAGAGGAGATGAGTTAGAAGACCAGACTATAGAAGAATTCATTGAGGAGTCAGATGACCTCACAGAAGTGATGAGAAAATACAGTGGAAGATACCATGTGTTCAACAACAAGAGGGGTGATCCTGAGCAGGTCAAATCACTTCTGAAAAAGACATCCATCTATCTCAGTAAGTTTAACTAACTGTTTATATAAAGGATTTGTCAGGATTTGGCCAGGGTTGTTCCGGGTTTTGGTCACTAGATGCCCCCATTGTGCTTTTTGACCTCATATTTTTCCCTTGTTCCCCATTATTATTTGCACCTGTGCCTCGTTTCCCCTGATTGAATTTAAACCCTTAGTTTCCCTCAGTTCTGTGCTCTGTGTTTGTATGTTAGCACCCAGCCCTAGTGTTCTGTGTATTCTTGTCGTTTCCGGTGGATGCTCTTGTGGAATTCTGTTTTTGTTTTTGAGTATCTCTTGAGGCTTTTGTGCTATTCCTACCACCTTTTGGATTTGCCATTTTTTGTATTGAAGGACTTCTCCTTTTTTACTTTATTAAATACACCGTCTTAAGTACTGCTGTGCCTGCCTCATCTTCTGGGTTCTGCTGACTATTCGTGGCTCAGTTGGTTAAGTGACTGTTTCTCACTCCGGAGACCCAGGTTCGTAACCGGGTCCTGACAGAAACACAGAGCCAAAAATGAACCCAGAGGCAGCCAGTTCCCAGGACCTTTTTGCCATGCTGTCCCACCACCAGGAGACTGTCCAACGCCACGAAGCCGCCCTGGTTCAGCAAGAGGCCTTAATGGCTAGACATTCTCATCTTCTGTCGGAGATGCTGACTTCCATTAAGCAAATATCTGATCGTCTTACCCCGGCAACAGTTCCCGTCCCAGTACCTCAGATTCACGTACCCATGGCAGTTAACCCCCTGGCTGAACCTCGTCTTCCACCTCCCCAACGGTTCTCAGGTGATCCAAGTGCTTGTAAAGGGTTTCTCACCCAATGTTCTCTCTCCTTTGAGCTACAACCCTCGTCGTTTCCCACCGACCGGTCTAAGATCGCTTATATCATCACCCTGCTGTCGGAAAAAGCCCTGGCCTGGGCTACTGCTGTGTGGGATGCCCATAGTTCCTGCTGTGCCAGCTACTCTGCCTTTGCTGAGGAATTCAAACAAGTGTTTCAAGGCCCAAGCAGTGGTTCTGACTCAGCCAAACAGCTCCTGACTCTCCACCAAGGTTGGCGCAGCGTGACGGACTATGCCATCCAGTTCCGCACGGTGGCAGCAGCAAGTGGCTGGAACAACGAGCGCTCACGGTGTGCTTTCTGAAAGGCCTTTCCGACACTATCCAAGATGAACTGGCCACTCGGGAACCACCGGACAATCTCGAGTCCCTGATCAAGTTGGCCTCACGCATTGACCAGCGTCTGAGAGAGAGAGAACTCAACCATAGACCTCTAGCCCCTATCAGTCCCAGCTCCGAGTCCCCACCTTTATCCTCGCTGGCTCCATCGGAACCCATGCAGATTGGACGCATCTCCCAGGCTGAGAGAGACCGCCGGATGAGGGAGCGACGCTGTCTATATTGCGGCAAACCGGGCCATTTCCGTTCCACGTGTCCCGGGCTCCAGGGAAACGCTCTGTCCCGTACAGACCGGGGGGAACTGTAACGGGAAACATAACCTCCCATCCGTCCAACTCCCGTCTGCTCATTCCAGTCACCCTCTCCTGGGACAACCACAAGCTTCACCTTCAAGCCTTGGTAGACTCTGGAGCCGCAGGTAACTTCATGGATGGTGTCTGGGCGAAGGAGAATGGCGTTCCCTCTGAACCTCTAAGTGAACCCATGAGGGTCACTACATTGGATGGAAGCCCTTTGGGATCTGGACTTGTCACTCATGTCACTACCTCCTTGCGACTTTCAGTTTCACAACACCAGGAATTGATGAACTTTCATTTGATCTCCTGTTCGAGTTCCCTCTCGTCCTTGGATACCCCTGGCTTCACAGCCATAACCCTCACATCGACTGGTCTGTGGGCACTATCAAGCAGTGGGGTCCTACGTGCCAAGCTACTTGTATTTTCAAGAATTCCCCGAGTTCTACTCCGAGTCTTTAGAATCCATCGACCTGACCCGAGTTCCCGAGTGTTACCATGACCTCAAACTGGTGTTTAGCAAACAGAGGGCCACCATGCTACCACCCCATAGACCTTACGATTGCCCCATCGACCTGTTTCCGGGCACTTGCCCCCCAGGGGTCGGATCTTTTCCCTATCTCCACCCGAACGAGCTGCTATGGATACCTACATCAGGACGCTCTGGAAGCAGGCCTCATGCGTCCATCCACCTCCCCGGCGGGAGCAGGGTTTTTCTTTGTGGCCAAGAAAGACGGTGGATTACGTCCTTGCATCGACTACCGGGGACTCAATGCCATAACCGTCCGTAACCGTTACCCGCTACCCCTTATGGCCACAGCCTTCGAGCTGCTCCAGGAAGCAGTTGTTTTCACTAAGCTTGACCTGCGGAACGCATACCATCTTGTGCGGATCAGACCTGGTGACGAGTGGAAGACCGCTTTCAACACGCCTACTGGTCACTATGAATACTTGGTGATGCCCTTCGGCCTGACCAACGCCCCAGCGGTGTTCCAAGCGCTCATAAACGATGTGCTTAGGGATATGCTTAACATATTTGTGTTCGTTTACTTGGATGACATCCTCATCTTTTCGAGCTCCCTTCAAGAACACACTAAGCATGTCAGACAAGTACTCAAACGCCTCCTGGACAGCCATCTGTACGTTAAGCCGGAAAAATGTGAATTCCATTCATCCCGAGTACAATTCCTGGGATTTGTAGTGGAACCGGTCGAGTCCAAATGGACCCCAGGAAGGTAGGGCGGTAGCGGATTGGCCCACCCCCAAATCCGTTAAGGAAGTTCAGCGTTTCCTGGGCTTCACAAACTTTTACCGCAAGTTCATCAAGAACTTCAGCTTGGTGGCAGCCCCTCTCTCAGCTTTAACCAAGGGTGGCAATGCAAGGTTTTTGTGGGGAAGAGAAGCTGAGACGGCCTTCCAGGACTCAAGCAGCGCGTTCTCTCTGCTCCCATCCTGATACTACCGACTACGGATGAACCATTTGTGGTGGAGGTAGACGCATCAGAGGTTGGTGTTGGAGCTGTCCTGTCTCAGAGGGTGAAGACAAGAAGCTTCATCCGTGCGCTTTCTTCTCACACCGGCTTACCCCGACTGAGAGGAACTACGATGTGGGGGATCGTGAACTCCTAGCGGTTAAGATGGCATTGAAGGAATGGAGACACTGGCTCGAGGGGGCTTCTCACCCGTTTCAAGTGCTTACGGACCACAAAAATCTGGAGTATATCCAGCAGGCGAAGCGGTTGAACTCTAGACAAGCTAGATGGTCTCTTTTCTTCAATCGATTCCAGTTTATCCTCACCTATCGGCCCGGGTCGAAGAATCTCAAACCGGATGCCCTGTCCCGAGTCTACGCTCCTGCCATTCGAGATGACACGGACATGCCTGTCCTTCCTGCTGCTAAGATTGTGGCTCCGATCTATTGGCAAGTTGAGGATACCGTGAGACGTGCTCAAGCTAGCGAACCGGACCCGAAAGGAGGTCCTGCCAATCGGTTGTTTGTTCCCAAGGCAGTGAGGACTCAGGTCCTTCTGTGGGGGCACTCCTCTCGCCTCACCTGTCATCCGGGCATAGGTCGCACCTTGGAGTTCATCCAGCGTAAGTTCTGGTGGCCTACCATAAGAGAAGACGTTGCCACTTTCGTCAATGCCTGTCCCGTGTGCTGCCAGGGCAAATCTTCTCACCTCCGCCCTCAAGGACTCCTTCACCCTTTACCTGTTCCCCACAGACCCTGGTCCCATATCTCATTGGACTTTATTACTGGACTTCCTCCATCCCATGGCAATACTACTATCCTAGTCATAATCGACAGGTTTTCAAAAGGCGGCCAGGTTCGTCCCTCTGACTAAGTTACCTTCTGCCAAGGAAACGGCTGAGTTGGTAATTAATCATGTGTTCCGAGTCTTCGGCATTCCTCAAGATATGGTTTCTGACAGAGGTCCCCAGTTCGCCTCAAGGTTTTGGAATGCCTTCTGCCAACTCATGGGGGCTTCTGCCAGTCTATCTTCAGGGTACCATCCGAGTCCAACGGCCAAACAGAGGATGAATCAAGAGCTGGAAACCACCCTCCGATGTATGACTCGTGACAACCCCGTCCACATGGTCATCCTTTATTGTTTGGGCCGAATACGCGCACAACACCTTGCGCTCCTCCTCCACTGGTATGTCCCCGCACGAGTGTCAGTTTGGCTATGCTCCTCCATTGTTCCCGGACCAGGAGGCAGAAGTCAGAGTGCCTTCAGCCTTGAAGTTCGTCAGACGCTGTCGGCTTATGTGGAGGAAGACCCGTCCTAATCTTATGCGTTCCTCACAGAGGTACCAACAACAAGCCAACAGACGTCGCCGTCCCGGGCCTACCCTGCGCCCCGGCCAGAGAGTCTGGCTCTCCACAAGAGACTTACCTCTACGGGTGGAGTCTCGCAAGCTGTCCCAAAAATACATTGGTCCCTTCAAGGTTGCTAGGAGAGTTAACCCAGTTTCTTATCGCCTACACTTACCCAGATCCCTTAAGATTAATCCCACATTTCACATTTCATTGTTAAAACCTGTTGTTTTTTCTCCCCTTGTCCCGGCAGACAGACCTCCCCCTCCGCCTCGTGTCATTGGAGGCCAGCCGGCTTATACCGTCCATCGGATACTGGATTCCCGCCGGGTGCAGCGGTCCTGGCAGTATCTGGTGGACTGGGAAGGCTACGGTCCCGAGGAGCGCTCCTGGGTTCCTGCCAAAGACATCCTGGACCCTGACCTCATTCGTCAGTTCAGGGCCCTCCCACCCTGAGAGAGCTGGTAGGAACATCAGGAGCCGTTCCTAGGGGGGATTCTGTCAGGATTTGGCCAGGGTTGTTCCGGGTTTTGGTCACTAGATGCCCCCATTGTGCTTTTTGACCTCATGTTTTTTCCTTGTTCCCCATTATTATTTGCACCTGTGCCTCGTTGACCCTGATTGTATTTAAACCCTTAGTTTCCCTCAGTTCTGTGCTCTGTGTTTGTATGTTAGCACCCAGCCCTAGTGTTCTGTGTATTCTTGTCGTTTCCGGTGGATGCTCTTGTGGAATTCTGTTTTTGTTTTTGAGTATCTCTTGAGGCTTTTTGTGCTATTCCTACCACCTTTTGGATTTGCCATTTTTTGTATTGAAGGACTTCTCCTTTTTACTTTATTAAATACACCGTCTTAAGTACTGCTGTGTCTGCCTCATCTTCTGGGTTCTGCTGACTATTCGTGGCTCAGTTGGTTAAGTGACTGTTTCTCACTCCGGAGACCCAGGTTCGTAACCGGGTCCTGACAGGATTAGCCAGAAATGTTATGTTGACTAACTGTAAATGTTTCCATGATTGAAATACTGTGTTTTAAAGTGTATAATACTGATGATAGAACACTAGATATTCTAGATGAGAGCTCAGTAGGTCATGTCATTGATAACGTTATGAACACAATCTTTTCATATGTCTCCTGTAGCTGAGGTGATTATAGGTCGTCCTGCCTGAGAATTGTAAGACCAGTTATTTTGTTTTCATGACAATGACTAAGACAATACCTCAAGATTGATTAAATATTTACTAATAAAATGTTATTTTGTGTTAAAATAGTAATATTGAAATACAGTACACATTTAGTGATGACAGGATGCATTTGAATCATAACACAGTAGAACTTCATACAGTTATTTTCTATGGCGTGAAAAAGGGGTCCTCGTTAAGTTTAACAGTTATCCGAGTTGAACTCAGAATTCACCAAAGTTAGCTAGCTAACTCCTCTATCCCTTAGTAGTATAACCCTCTGGTCTCTTATTCTGGGATAACAATAATGTAAATGCATTATCCCCCCATTGTAACTTTAATAAGTTGTCTTGGCGACAGATCCCTTTACAAATTCACCTGAACTCCACATTCACCATAAAGATTTAAACACCAGATATAAAGCATTATTATTCAGTGCACCAATAACTGCCTGTACAGGGGATGAGATGGTAGTCATTTTACTGTATCAGTTTATCAAATGTGATGTATTTCTCTATACACAGATTCAACACTTTCAAGGAGCTCCTCCATCAGGAATCTCCCAGAGAGAAGGATTGTTCTGCTTGGAAAAACCGGTGTTGGGAAGAGTGCATCAGGAAACACCATCCTGGGACGAGTTTCCATTCTGAACTGAACTGGTCCTCTGTAACACGTAAAACAGAAATGAAGCAGGCAGCAGTAGATGGGAGGGACGTCAGTGTGGTTGACACTCCAGGACTGTTTGACCCAAAGCACTCCATCATCCTCTTCACCCATGGAGATGCTTTAGAGGGTAAAGGTATAGAGAAGCTGATTGGTGGGAACAGTGAACTCAGTAGAGTGGTAGAGCAGTGTGGGGGGAGGTACCATGTCCTCAACAATAAAGCCAGAGGAAACAGAGCTCAGGTCACAAAGCTGATGGAGAAGATAGACAGAATAGTGGAGGACAATGGAGGAACCTGCTACACCAATGATATGTTTGAGTATGCAGCCAGGATTAAGAAAGAGGATGAGGAGAGGATCCAGAGGGAGGAGAGGACCCAGAGGGTGGAGGAGAGGACCCAGAGGGAGATAAGGGAGAGGTTCAATATGGAGAGGCGGGAGATAGAGGAGAGGATCCAGAGGGAGATAAGGGAGAGTTTAAATATGGAGATGAGGGAGATAGAGGAGATGATGGAGAGGATCCAAAGGGAGGAGGAGAGGACCCAGAGGGGGATAGAGGAGAGGACCCAGAGGGTGATAGAGGAGATAAGGGAGAGGACCGAGAGGGAGATAAGGGAGATAAGTGAGAGGTTCAATATGGAGAGGAGGGAGATGAGGGAGATAGAGGAGAGGATCCAGAGGGAGATAAGGGAGAGTTTCAATATGGAGATGAGGGAGATAGAGGAGAGTTTCAATATGGAGATGAGGGAGATAGAGGAGAGGATAGAGATGATGGAGAGGATCCAAAGGGAGGAGGAGAGGACCCAGAGGTGGGTAGAGGAGAGGATCCAGAGGGGGATAGAGGAGAGGACCCAGAGAGGGATAGAGGAGATAAGGGAGAGGACCAAGAGGGAGATAAGGGAGATAAGGGAGAGGTTCAATATGGCGAGGAGGGAGATGAGAGAGAGAATGGAGATGATGGAGAGGATGGAGATGAGGGAGAGAATGGAGATGATGGAGAGGATGGAGAGGATGGAGATGAGGGAGAGAATGGAGATGATGGAGAGGATGGAGAGGATGGAGATGAGGGAGAGAATGGAGATGATGGAGAGGATGGAGATGAGGGAGAGAATGGAGATGATGGAGAGGATGGAGAGGATGGAGATGAGGGAGAGAATGGAGATGATGGAGATAATGGAGAGGATCCAGAGGGAGAGGATCCAGAGGGAGAGGATCCAGAGGGAGAGGATCCAAAGGGAGAGGATCCAGAGGGAGAGGATCCAGAGGGAGAGGGAGAGGTGTAAAATCATGTAATCAGACTTTTTTTTGTAGTGCTTGAGTCTGCGTTCATCACAAACGTTTCCATTGAATACATAACCTGTGATGGAGAAGGCTACTCTGACTGTATTTAATGAACCTCCTTTAAGTACAGTTGAATGGATCAGAATGAAATGTGTCCTTAACTGTCTTGTCATGTCGACCACTTAAACGATGTCGATCAGTACAGAGTACAAGGGCAGCACAGTGATAACGTATGTGTCCTGTAGTGTGTTGCATGCTAGCAGTCAAAATAACGGGCATCACTAAAATGTTTTGTCAAATGCATAGAGGTATGTGAAATAGATAGTGACTGGACATTGTGAATGTTTCATGTAACAACATGACCATTTTTAGGATGTTCATACAGTTTAAACATCTCTAGATCTTAACCGTACGGATCCAACAGTCCCAGGTTACACCTTATGTCAACTCAGCACCAGACTACAGCCATTCCTTCAACTCAACACTCATGGTTTTGTTTCATGTATAATTCCTAGGACCCTAGTCAGCCTGGTCCTGAACTGTTGTCACCACTATGGTCCGTTAGACGATACTGTAGTATTAAACACAGATCTCCAGACTCAGACAGTGTGGCTACTGAGGAGCTGACTGACTGGTTACTACATACAGTATACAATGTGGATACTCAGTAACTGACTGGTGATTACTACATACAGCCTGTTTCACTGTAGACATATCATGTTTATCATTTCATTGCTGCTTGTTGTATATATGAACATTGTATATTTGTTTCTTGATCTTTGTGTTTTTATTGTGAGAGCTCAAGTAAGATTTCCAATCTATTCCTTTACACATGGCAAATAAACTTTGTAAAACTTTGTAAAAACTTGATGCATGGCCTAGAATTAGACACAGGGAGGGAGAATTAGACAGGGGGAGGGAGAATTAGACACAGGGAAAGAGAATTAGACACAGAGGGAGAATTGGACACAGAGGGAGAATTAGACACAGGGAAAGAGAATTAGACAGGGAGGAATAATTAGACAGGGAGGGAGAATTAGACAGGGAGGAAGAATTAGACAGGGGAGGGAGAATTAGACGGGGAGGAAGAATTAGACAGGGAGGGAGAATTAGACAGAGAAGGAGCATTAGATACAGGAAAAGAGAATTAGACAGGGAAGGAGAATTAGACAGGGAGGGAGAATTAGACAGGGGGAGGGAGAATTAGATACGGGGAGGGAGAATTAGACACAGGGAGGGAGAATTAGATACGGGGAGGGACCTACAATAACAGATGCATCACAACATTCAACAGTGGGTGGGGACTGACTTTTCAAAAGTCTTAACGTGGATCTTCTGAAAGAGGTGTTTTTATTGTATTACTGAAATGGATGAGTTTGGTCTAATTCTGATCTTTTATTCACTATTTGGTATTTTGTCCAAATCAGATCTGCTCTGAATTTAATCTGATGTGAAAAGATCTAATGTCACCAATTAGTGGAAAAAAGATCCGAATTTGTGTCTAAATGCAGTATAGTGGTTCATTGGATGAAAATAATTCATACACACTAAAGGTCTTCATGGTTCCACCCGAATACCCGGCCGAGACCCGATCCGGGACCCGAGTGTCCTGTTTGATTGGTATTGGGTCTATGTAACCAACTGATAGACCTGAGTGGACCCGAATGAACCCAACCACAGCTCTACATAGCCTATAGCACATGTATTTTATGCTAATAAGGTGAATGTATTGACTTATAGAAGGCCTAGCCAACATATAAAGACCTACTAGTTAACTAGAAGAGCAACTTGGCTGATTAACATGACTTATTTTGTCTTTGGGTCCATTCGGGTCCTGGTCCCCCTTTAAACGGGGTGGCAGGGTAGCCTAGTGGTTAGAGCGTTGGACTAGTAACCGAAAGGTTCGCAGTTCAAATCCCTGAGCTGACAAGGTACAAATCTGTCGTTCTGCCCCTGAACAGGTAGTTAACCCACTGTTCCTAGGCTGTCATTGAAAATAAGAATTTGTTCTTAACTGACTTGCCTAGTAAAATACAGGTAAAATAAAAAAAACAATACATCAAGTAAGATTGGTGACCTCAGGTCCTCATCCCCCTTTAAACAATATATCAGGTATGATTGGTGACCTTGGGTCCACGTCTAACTTTCAGGGCCAATAAGACATCTTCCGATCCACAATTTTTATGCAGGTAAAGTCATACGGTATAAAAATAAATTAATGACAGTAGTGATGTTAACAGGTTGTTTCAGGTACACATTTATTAACTAATTATAAATACTGGTGGGATCTTTTTGTGTAAAATGTATTATGAAAACGCCATTGTCAGCAAATATTGATATAACCATCATATCAAAATAAATCTGGGAGTCGCGCGATGATGATGATGATGATGATGATGATGATGATGATGATGATGGTGTGTGGTCCTCCCATTATGACTCAGGAAACCATGTAGTTTATTAGGCTACAGATTAAATCAATTATGATCATCCCTACGGTGAAGCATGGTGGTGGCAGCATCATGCAGTGGGGATGTTTTTCAGCAGCAAGGACTGTGAGACTAGTCAGGATCGAGGGAAAGATGAATGGAGCAAAGTACAGATAGATCCTTGATGAAAACCTGCTCCAGAGCGCTCAGGACCTCAGATTGGGGCAAATGTCCACTTTCCAACAGGACAACGACACTAAGCACACAGCCAATACAACGCAGGAGTGGCTTCGGGACAAGTCTCCGAATGACCTTGAGTTGCCCAGCCAGAGCCCTGACTTGAACCTGATGTAACATCTCTGGAGAGACCTGAAAATAGCTGTGCAGCGACGCTCCCCATCCAACCTGACAGAGTTTGAGAGGATCTGCAGAGAAGAATGGGAGAAACTCCCCAAATACAGGTGTGCCAAGCTTGTAGTGTCCATACCCAAGAAGACTCAAGGCTGTAATCGCTGCCAAAGGTGCTTCAACAAAATACTGAGGAAACGGTAAGAATAATTATGTAAATGTCATATTTCAGTTTATTTTATTTTATACATTTGTAAACATTTCTAAAAAACAGTTTTTGCTTTGTCATTATGAGGTATTGTGTATAAATGGATGACGGGAAAAAAACAATTGAATCAACTTTAGAATAAGGCTGTAACGTAACAAAATGTGGAAAAAGTCAAGGGGTCTGATTACTTTCCGAATGCACTGCATTCAGGAACAAATAACCCCTGTATTAGTGTTTTATATTTCATAAATGTTTTACAAATGTTAGAATTGTTCTTCCACTTTCACATTACAGACTATTTTGTGTAGATCGTTGACAGAAAAATTACAATTAAATCCATTTTAATAACACCTTGAAACACAGCAAAATGTGGAAAACGTCAAGGGGTGCGAATATTTTCGGAGGGACTGTATTCAGGAACAATGTGGTGTTAACCAAATCAGGGACAAGCCCTTTTAGGATCTACAAGGAAAATGGACATGATATTTGGTTTCAACCTAATCTTAGAACCAACACTCTCATCAAAGAGAATTACATCCCGCATGAATCTAACAAAAAGCCAAAGGTCAGATCTGGCACCCTCCCTCTGGCTATAGAGATGCATAGATTTAACAGAGTGTCTAAAGAGAAGATCATTTTACTACTGTGTGATCTTGATGAAATCAAAACAACATTTATTTTGTGTTTTATTTTTGTGTTTTATTGACAATCTAACTTGAAGTATACTGCTTACAGGACGAGTAGAGGCTTGAATTATGTTTCAGACAGGGCATGTTTGAGATTGCTCAGTTTGTTCACAATGATTGGAGGACAGGGAGAAATGTACGGGTTGTGTGGCTGGATGGTAGCTGGTTGTGTGGCTGGATGGTAGCTGGTTGTGTAGGGTGGCTGGATGGTAGCTGGTTGTGTGGCTGGATGGTAGCTGGTTGTGTAGTGTGGCTGGATGGTAGCTGGTTGTGTGGCTGGATAGTAGCTGGTTGTGTGGCTGGATTGTAGCTGGTTGTGTAGGGTGGCTGGATGGTAGCTGGTAGTGTAGGGTGGCTGGATGGTAGCTGGTTGTGTAGGGTGGCTGGATGGTACCTGGTTGTGTAGGGTGGCTGGATGGTAGCTGGTTGTGTTGCTGGATGGTAGCTGGTTCTGTGGCTGGAAGGTAGCCGGTTGTGTAGTTTGGCTGGATGGTAGCTGGTTGTGTAGGGTGGCTGGATGGTAGCTGGATGTGTAGTGTGGCTGGATGGTAGCTGGTTGTGTGGCTGGATGGTAGCTGGTTGTGTAATGTGGCTGGATGGTAGCTGGTTGTGTAGGGTGGCTGGATGGTAGCTGGTTGTGTAGGGTGGCTGAATGGTAGCTGGTTGTGTAGGGTGGCTGGATGGTAGCTGGTTGTGTAGGGTGGCTGGATGGTAGCTGGTTGTGTAGGGTGGCTGAATGGTAGCTGGTTGTGTAGGGTGGCTGGATGGTAGCTGGTTGTGTAGTGTGGCTGGATGGTAACTGGTTGTGTAGGGTGGCTTGATGGTAGCTGGTTGTGTGGCTGGATGGTAGCTGGTTGTGTGGCTGAATGGTAGCTGGTTGTGTGGCTGGATGGGAGCTTGTTGTGTGGCTGGATGGGAGCTTGTTGTGTGGCTGGATGGTAGCTGGTTGTGTAGTGTGGCTGCATGGTAGCTGGTTGTGTAGTGTCACGGCCCCTCCTCTGCATTGCAGGGGCAGATCCTCCTGCAGCCAGAGGAGGGTTGTTAGTGATTGAAGTCACCTGGGCACTGGGTATTTAAATGGCTTCACCAATCTCTCTCTCTCTCTCTCTGCTCCTCCAGGTATGATCCTGTTTTCTTTGTTCCTTTGTAGTTTTATGTAGTTTTCACTCAGTCATATTCACACACACACAGATTCACGCATCCCTGCACTTTACATACACTCTACATTATGATACTTTCACACCTCATTCCTTTTCCTTTGTTTAAAGTTCATCGTTTTTGGTTTATAATGAAGAACCTTTTTGATTGGCCTATACCTGTTCGTGTTGCCTCATTTTTGCCACAGGCTATGAGTAGGCCTGTGACAGTAGTGTGGCTGGATGGTAGCTGGTTGTGTAGTCTGGCTGGATGGTAGCTGGATGTGTACTGTGGCTGGATGTGTAGTGTGGCTGGTTGTGTAGCGTGGCTGGATGGTAGCTGGTTGTGTAGGGTGGCTGGATGGTAGCTGGTTGTGTAGTGTGGCTGGGTGGTAGCTGGTTGTGTAGTGTGGCTGGATAGTAGCTGGTTGTGTAGGGTGGCTGGATGGTAGCTGGTTGTGTAGTCTGGCTGGATGGTAGCTGGATGTGTACTGTGGCTGGATGGTAGCTGGTTGTGTAGTGTGGCTGGATGGTAGTTGGTTGTGTAGTGTGGCTGGTTGTGTAGTGTGGCTGGTTGTGTAGCGTGGCTGGATGGTAGCTGGTTGTGTAGGGTGGCTGGATGGTAGCTGGTTGTGTAGTGTGGCTGGGTGGTAGCTGGATTTGTAGGGTGGCTGGATACTAGCTGGTTGTGTGGCTGGATAGTAGCTGGTTGTGTAGGGTGGCTGGATGGTAGCTGGTTGTGTGGCTCGATGGCAGCTGGTTGTGTCGTGTGGCTGGGTGGTAGCTGGATTTGTAGGGTGGCTGGATGGTAGTTGGTTGTGTACTGTGGCTGGATGGTAGCTGGTTGTGTAGTGTGGCTGGATGGTAGCTGGTTGTGTAGGGTGGCTGGATGCTAGTTGGTTGTGTAGTGTGGCTGGTTGTGCAGCGTGGCTGGATGGTAGCTGGTTGTGTGGCTGGATGGTAGCTGGTTGTGTAGTGTGGCTGGATGGTAGCTGGTTGTGAAGTGTGGCTGGATAGTAGCTGGTTGTGTAGGGTGGCTGGATGGTAGCTGGTTGTGTAGGGTGGCTGGATTGTAGCTAGATGTTTAGGGTGGCTGGATGGTAGCTGGTTGTGTAGGGTGGCTGGATGGTAGCTGGTTGTTTAGGGTGGCTGGATGGTAGCTGGTTGTGTAGGGTGGCTGGATAGTAGCTGGTTGTGTGGCTGGATTGTAGATGGTTGTGTAGGGTGGCTGGATGGTAGCTGGTTGTGTGGCTGGATGGTAGCTGGTTGCGTAGGGTGGCTGGATGGTAGCTGGTTGTGTAGGGTGGCTGGATGGTAGCTGGTTGTGTAGTGTGGCTGGATGGTAGCTGGTTGTGTAGGGTGGCTGGTTGTGTAGGGTGGCTGGATGGTAGCTGGTTGTGTAGGGTGGCTGGATGGTAGCTGGTTGTGTAGTGTGGCTGGATGGTAGCTGGTTGTGTAGGGTGGCTGGTTGTGTTGCTGGATGGTAGCTGGTTCTGTGGCTGGAAGGTAGCCGGTTGTGTAGTGTGGCTGGATGGTTACTGGTTCTGTAGTGTGGCTGGATGGTAGCTGGTTGTGTAGGGTGGCTGGATGGTAGCTGGTTGTGTAGTGTGGCTGGATGATCGCTGGTTGTGTTGCTGGATGGTAGCTGGTTCTGTGGCTGGAAGGTAGCCGGTTGTGTAGTGTGGCTGGATGGTAGCTGGTTGTGTAGGGTGGCTGGATGGTAGCTGGTTGTGTAGGGTGGCTGGATGGTAGCTGGTTGTGAAGTGTGGCTGGATGGTAGCTGGTTGTGTAGGGTGGCTGGTTGTGTTGCTGGATGGTAGCTGGTTGCGTAGGGTGGCTGGATGGTAGCTGGTTGTGTAGGGTGGCTGGATGGTAGCTGGTTGTGTAGGGTGGCTGGATGGTAGCTGGTTGTGTAGTGTGGCTGGATGATCGCTGGTTGTGTTGCTGGATGGTAGCTGGTTCTGTGGCTGGAAGGTAGCCGGTTGTGTAGTGTGGCTGGATGGTAGCTGGTTGTGTAGGGTGGCTGGATGGTAGCTGGTTGTGTAGGGTGGCTGGATGGTAGCTGGTTGTGAAGTGTGGCTGGATGGTAGCTGGTTGTGTAGGGTGGCTGGTTGTGTTGCTGGATGGTAGCTGGTTCTGTGGCTGGAAGGTAGCCGGTTGTGTAGTGTGGCTGGATGGTTACTGGTTCTGTAGTGTGGCTGGATGGTAGCTGGTTGTGTAGGGTGGCTGGATGGTAGCTGGTTGTGAAGTGTGGCTGGATGGTAGCTGGTTGTGTAGGGTGGCTGGATGGTAGCTGGTTGTGTAGGGTGGCTGGATGGTAGCTGGTTGTGTCGTGTGGCTGGATGGTAGCTGGTTGTGTAGCGTGGCTGGATGGTAGCTGGTTGTGTAGTGTGGCTGGACGGTAGCTGGTTGTGTAGTGTGGCTGGATGGTAGCTGGTTGTGTGGCTCGATGGTAGCTGGTTGTGTAGGGTGGCTGGATGGTAGCCGGTTGTGTAGTGTGGCTGGATGGTAGTTGGTTGTGTAGTGTGGCTGGATGGTAGCTGGTTGTGTGGCTCGATGGTAGCTGGTTGTGTAGTGTGGCTGGATGGTAGCCGGTTGTGTGGTGTGGCTGGATGGTAGTTGGTTGTGTAGCGTGGCTGGATGGTAGCTGGTTGTGTAGGGTGGCTGGATACTAGCTGGTTGTGTGGCTGGATAGTAGCTGGTTGTGTAGGGTGGCTGGATGGTAGCTGGTTGTGTGGCTCGATGGCAGCTGGTTGTGTCGTGTGGCTGGATGATCGCTGGTTGTGTTGCTGGATGGTAGCTGGTTCTGTGGCTGGAAGGTAGCCGGTTGTGTAGTGTGGCTGGATGGTAGCTGGTTGTGTAGGGTGGCTGGATGGTAGCTGGTTGTGTAGGGTGGCTGGATGGTAGCTGGTTGTGAAGTGTGGCTGGATGGTAGCTGGTTGTGTAGGGTGGCTGGTTGTGTTGCTGGATGGTAGCTGGTTGCGTAGGGTGGCTGGATGGTAGCTGGTTGTGTAGGGTGGCTGGATGGTAGCTGGTTGTGTAGGGTGGCTGGATGGTAGCTGGTTGTGTAGTGTGGCTGGATGATCGCTGGTTGTGTTGCTGGATGGTAGCTGGTTCTGTGGCTGGAAGGTAGCCGGTTGTGTAGTGTGGCTGGATGGTAGCTGGTTGTGTAGGGTGGCTGGATGGTAGCTGGTTGTGTAGGGTGGCTGGATGGTAGCTGGTTGTGAAGTGTGGCTGGATGGTAGCTGGTTGTGTAGGGTGGCTGGTTGTGTTGCTGGATGGTAGCTGGTTCTGTGGCTGGAAGGTAGCCGGTTGTGTAGTGTGGCTGGATGGTTACTGGTTCTGTAGTGTGGCTGGATGGTAGCTGGTTGTGTAGGGTGGCTGGATGGTAGCTGGTTGTGAAGTGTGGCTGGATGGTAGCTGGTTGTGTAGGGTGGCTGGATGGTAGCTGGTTGTGTAGGGTGGCTGGATGGTAGCTGGTTGTGTCGTGTGGCTGGATGGTAGCTGGTTGTGTAGCGTGGCTGGATGGTAGCTGGTTGTGTAGTGTGGCTGGACGGTAGCTGGTTGTGTAGTGTGGCTGGATGGTAGCTGGTTGTGTGGCTCGATGGTAGCTGGTTGTGTAGGGTGGCTGGATGGTAGCCGGTTGTGTAGTGTGGCTGGATGGTAGTTGGTTGTGTAGTGTGGCTGGATGGTAGCTGGTTGTGTGGCTCGATGGTAGCTGGTTGTGTAGTGTGGCTGGATGGTAGCCGGTTGTGTGGTGTGGCTGGATGGTAGTTGGTTGTGTAGCGTGGCTGGATGGTAGCTGGTTGTGTAGGGTGGCTGGATACTAGCTGGTTGTGTGGCTGGATAGTAGCTGGTTGTGTAGGGTGGCTGGATGGTAGCTGGTTGTGTGGCTCGATGGCAGCTGGTTGTGTCGTGTGGCTGGATGGTAGCAGGTTGTGTAGTGTGGCTGGATGGTAGCTGGTTGTGTAGTGTGGCTGGATGGTAGCTGGATGTGTAGCGTGGCTGGATGGTAGCTGGTTGTGTAGTGTGGCTGGACAATTGCTGGCTGTGTAGTGTGGCTGCTTGTGTAGCATCGCTGGATGTTAGCTGGTTGCGTAGCGTTGCTGGATGGTACCTGGTTGTGTAGTGTGGCTGAATGGTAGCTGGTTGTGTAGTGTGGCTGGATGGTAGCTGGTTGTGTTGCTGGATGGTAGCTGGTTCTGTGGCTGGATGGTAGCTGGTTGTGTAGTGTGGCTGGACAGTTGCTGGCTGTGTAGTGTGGCTGCTTGTGTAGCATCGCTGGATGTTAGCTGGTTGCGTAGCGTTGCTGGATGGTAGCCGGTTGTGTAGTGTGGCTGGATGGTAGCTGGTTCTGTAGTGTGGCTGGATGGTAGTTGGTTGTGTGGCGGGATTGTAGCTGGTTGTGTAGTGTGGTTGGATGGTAGCTGGATGTGTAGGGTGGCTGGATGGTAGCTGGATGTGTAGGATGGCTGGATGGTAGCTGGTTGTGTAGGGTGGCTGGATAGTAGCTGGTTGTGTGGCTGGATTGTAGCTGGTTGTGTAGGGTTGCTGGATGGTAGCTGGATGTTTAGGGTGGCTGGATGGTAGCTGGTTGTGTAGGGTGGCTAGATGGTAGCTGGTTGTGTAGGGTGGCTGGATAGTAGCTGGTTGTGTGGCTGGATTGTATCTGGTTGTGTAGGGTGGATGGATGGTAGCAGGTTGTGTGGCTCGATGGTAGCTGGTTGTGTAGGGTGGCTGGATGGTAGCTGGTTGTGTAGGGTGGATGGATGGTAGCTGGTTGTGTGGCTGGATGGTAGCTGGTTGCGTAGTGTGGCTGGATGGTAGCTGGATGTGTAGGGTGGCTGGATGGTAGCTGGTAATGTAGGGTGGCTGGATGTTAGCTGGTTGTGTCGTGTGGCTGGATGGTAGCTGGTTGTGTAGGGTGGCTGGATGGTAGCTGGTTGTGTGGCTGGATGGTAGCTGGTTGCGTAGTGTGGCTGGACGGTAGCTGGTTGTGTAGGGTGGCTGGATGGTAGCAGGTTGTGTGGCTCGATGGTAGCTGGTTGTGTAGGGTGGCTGGATGGTAGCTGGTTGTGTAGTGTGGCTGGATGTTAGCTGGTTGTGTAGGGTGGCTGGATGGTAGCTGGTTGTGTGGCTCGATGGTAGCTGGTTGTGTATTGTGGCTGGATGGTAGCTGGTTGTGTAGTGTGGCTGGATGGTAGCTGTTTGTATAGTGTGGCTGGATGGTAGTTGGTTGTGTAGTGTGGCTGGATGGTAGCTGTTTGTATAGTGTGGCTGGATGGTAGTTGGTTGTGTAGTGTGGCTGGTTGTGTAGCGTGGCTGGATGGTAGCTGGTTGTGAAGGGTGGCTGGATACTAGCTGGTTGTGTGGCTGGATAGTAGCTGGTTGTGTAGTGTAGCTGTATGGTAGCTGGTTGTGTTTCTGGATGGTAGCTAGTTGTGTAGTGTAGCTGGGTGGTAGCTGTACTGTATGCGTATGATTTGTCAAATGTTTTTTTGTTCTGTAGTTTCTTGTAATCCCATGTGGGCTGGGCAACGTTCCGTGTAGGACACTTAAATAAATCATATCAGTCATGAATGTAAAAGGATACTGGTGTTTTTGTTATGTTATTAGCAGAGCCTACGGATGTTTCCGGTTTTCATGGAATTGGAAAGGGAGCCTGTGAAGCATCTCCCACTTTTGGACGTTGACAAGGAGGGGTTAAGTTGATCTGGCCCAGGGCACACCGGGGTATGGCACGCCATGTCATCAGGTGAAAGTGGGGAGGGAGGAGCGCCCCTCTTAAAACGAGCAGTAATCCGGCTGCATGGTGCATCGCTCAGATACTCTTGTATAAAATAAATGTTTGCATTTTCAAACTAGTTTTCATTGGAATGGCAGACTTTTGTACGTGAAAACACAGAATCCTCCTAATTTCTACACATGCTTAATTACAGCACATTTGTTTTGAGATGACTTTCCTGTCAGACGTTCTAGGCACCTGGCTCACGCCCAGGCCGCAGCTCAGATCCAAATAGAATACAATCAACTTTCAGACAGTGCAAAACAGGCACCAGGGCCAGATGAATCAAACACCCTCATTGCGAAACCCTCCTCTCAACTGTAAATCCTCCTCTCAAGGTCTAAATCAGTCCCCAGTGGTACTGGCTCCCAGGTCTAAATCAGTCCCCAGTGGAACTGGCTCCCAGGTCTAAATCAGTCCCCAGTGGAACTGGCTCCCAGGTCTAAATCAGTCCCCACTGGAACTGGCTCCCAGGTCTAAATCAGTCCCCACTGGAACTGGCTCCCAGGTCTAAATCAGTCCCCAGTGGAACTGGCTCCCAGGTCTAAATCAGTCCCCAGTGGAACTGGCTCCCAGGTCTAAATCAGTCCCCACTGGAACTGGCTCCCAGGTCTAAATCAGTCCCCAGTGGAACTGCCTCCCAGGTCTAAATCAGTCCCCAGTGGAACTGCCTCCCAGGTCTAAATCAGTCCCCAGTGGAGCTGCCTCCCAGGTCTAAATCAGTCCCCAGTGGAGCTGCCTCCCAGGTCTAAATCAGTCCCCAGTGGAACTGCCTCCCAGGTCTAAATCAGTCCCCAGTGGAACTGGCTCCCAGGTCTAAATCAGTCCCCAGTGGAGCTGCCTCCCAGGTCTAAATCAGTCCCCAGTGGAACTGGCTCCCAGGTCTAAATCAGTCCCCAGTGGAACTGGCTCCCAGGTCTAAATCAGTCCCCAGTGGAACTGGCTCCCAGGTCTAAATCAGTCCCCAGTGGAACTGCCTCCCAGGTCTAAATCAGTCCCCAGTGGAACTGGCTCCCAGGTCTAAATCAGTCCCCAGTGGAACTGGTTCTGAGGTCCAGAGTTTGAAGGATTGTAGGGGATCTACATAGTTTCAAGCGTTTCTTTTTTCTCTCAAACTCAACTCTGACCTGGAAGACAGTTCCACTACATGTTTTCATTGTTCCCCTCTAATCAGGGACTGATTTAGACCAGGTGGGTGTAATTATTTACCAGGTAGAACAGAAAACCAGGATGCTCTAGACCTTACAGTGTAAGAATTGAATACCCCTGCGTTAGGGATTGTTACGTTATGTAATGAGCTCTCCAACCCTGTTCCTGGAGAGCTACTGTCCTGCAGGTTTGCACTCCAACCCTAATCTAGCACACCTGATCCTAATAATTAGCTGGTTGATAAACTGAATCAAGTTAGTTACATCTTGGGTTGGAGTTAAAACCTACAGGAGGGTATCTCTCCAGGAACAGGGTTGGAGTTAAAACCTACAGGAGGGTATCTCTCCAGGAACAGGGTTGGAGTTAAAACCTTCAGGAGGGTAGCTCTCCAGGAACAGGGTTGGAGTTAAAACCTACAGGACGGTAGCTCTATAGACCACGACCTGTATTGTAAAATGAAAATGTTGGTGAACCACATAGGTTGCTGCTATGGTTTTGCTGTTGATTACATCAGGAGTGTAACCTAGCCAGCAGGTCCGACCCGCTTGTTTACAGCTGCACTAGGGTCTGACAGGCTTCCTGTGAAAGATTAAGACATAGAGTGGAGCCGGCAAGATATAGCTCGGAAAATGTACCTCAATCCAGGGATGAGAATTGTCCCTTTATCCTCAACTGTTACACTGAGAAGATTGAACGACTGGTAGTTTTTAAAATAAACTGCTGTTTTCGTCGTCATGCGAGCTAGCAGTATGAAAGCCAGTTCAAACAAACACACCACCCGCTGTTCCTGTTACACAGTAATAGTTACATACGTTTTATGTTAAAATAATTATTTTTGCACTGAAGTAGTGCACTGAGCCTTTAATAGTTCTGTATTAGTGATCCGAATTAGCCATCTGCAGCATGGGCAAATATATTTTTCCAGCACTGAGACACCGACGCTCTTCTTCCCGCAACTATGGTTACGTAAGTGTGTACGGATTTAGCTACTTTATGGGTCTAAAACAGCAATACTGTTTTTATAGTAACAACAAACATTACATTCCCAGACTAATGGGTTTTCCTGCGGTAAAATGTCATGGTAACCTGGTCCCAGATCTGTTTGTGCTGGTGTAACAATGACCATAGGAGTTGGCAAGACTGCACCAACAGATCTGGGATGTGTCCCTAAATACTCTGTTGGGACAGTGTATGATCAGAGACACAGGGCCAGTTTCCCCAGACACAGATTAGGCATTGTCCTGAACTAGAGAGCCCCCATTGAGATTGGCATGCTTTTTAGTCCAGGACTATATTTAATCTGTTGTCCGGGAAACCAGACCATAATGTTTCATATTTTATTTGTCATTTTTTAACCAGGTAAGAACACATTATCTGTTACAATAACGACCTATACACATCATCAGATATACAGTAGATTATTTAATTTGATTGAGCCACGTGAAGGTGACCTAGCCCTTCATTCCTCAGGGACAGATTGAATGAATTTGAGCACACAAGTTTAATCCTCACAACAAAACTAATGGCATTTCCTTCGCTCGTGTCCTCTGTCTCACCGTCATGGTCAGTCAGTCCTGTTTGATGCCAAAATAAAACCCTCTGCAGACTTTCATACAGATAGGAATGCTAGTCTGGCTGCACGACGAAATATCAAACTTAGAATGCTTCCCAAATGGCACCCTATTCCGTATATAGTGCACTACTTTAGAACATGGGCCATATGTTCAAGTAAAAAGTAGTGCACTATACAGCACATAGGGTTCCATAGAACCCCGTGACACAGCGTGTCATAAACCTTACATAGGGATCCATAGAACCCCGTGACACAGCGTGTCATAAACCTTACATAGGGTTCCATAGAACCCGGTGACACAGCGTGTCATAAACCTTACATAGGGTTCCATAGAACACCATGACACAGCGTGTCATAAACCTTACATAGGGTTCCATAGAACCCGGTTACACAGCGTGTGATAAACCTTACATAGGGTTCCATAGAACACCGTGACACAGCGTGTCATAAACCTTACATAGGGTTCCATAGAACACCGTGACACAGCGTGTCATAAACCTTACATAGGGTTCCATAGAACACTGTGACACAGCGTGTCATAAACCTTACATAGGGTTCCATAGAACACCGTGGCACAGCGTGTCATAAACCTTACATAGGGTTCCATAGAACCCGGTGACACAGCGTGTCATAAACCTTACATAGGGTTCCATAGAACACTGTGACACACTGTGTCATAAACCTTACATAGGGTTCCATAGAACACCGTGACACAGTGTGTCATAAACCTTACATAGGGTTCCATAGAACACAGTGACACAACGTGTCATAAACCTTACATAGGGTTCCATAGAACACTGTAACACAGCGTGTCATAAACCTTACATAGGGTTCCATAGAACACTGTGACACAGCGTGTCATAAACCTTACATAGGGTTCCATAGAACACCGTGACACAGCGTGTCATAAACCTTACATAGGGTTCCATAGAACACCGTGACACAGCGTGTCATAAACCTTACATAGGGTTCCATAGAACACTGTGACACAGCGTGTCATAAACCTTACATAGGGTTCCATAGAACACTGTGACACAGCGTGTCATAAACCTTACATAGGGTTCCATAGAACACCGTGACACAGCGTGTCATAAACCTTACATAGGGTTCCATAGAACACTGTGACACAGCGTGTCATAAACCTTACATAGGGTTCCATAGAACCCCGTGACACAGCGTGTCATAAACCTTACATAGGGTTCCATAGAACACTGTGACACAGCGTGTCATAAACCTTACATAGGGTTCCATAGAACACTGTGACACAGCGTGTCATAAACCTTACATAGGGTTCCATAGAACACTGTGACACAGCGTGTCATAAACCTTCCGTCCTCCTCCTGCATGTCAGCCATACAGTAGGTTGTCTACACTGTCCATACCATTGGGCGATTCCATGCCAGCGTAGTCTGATTTTGTTTTTTTGGTATCTCAGATTGTTCTGGAAAGGATGTTTGACATGCTTTTTACATTTGTATCACAAAACCTTTAGGCAATTTTTAGATCTATACATTCCTATGAGCTGTGAACCAGACATGATACAGACATCTTGCTGTCAATATACTCCTCATGGTGTGCTCTAACAAATGGAGTATGCAAAGATTCTGAAATACACATTTTCACGTGAATTAGTTCAACATTACAAGTATTTAAGAATATCTCAAAACCACCCGTTGATTTTTCTTATTTAAAAAAAAACAGTTTCTAACAATATACTCTTCGAACCCTTCACATTTCCAGAGTGGTGCTTTCTGGTACTTTCAATGATATGGCTCATGTTATACCTAAAAATTGACACTATAGGTCATTAACCAATCACAGCACTCCTTTAGGATTGCACCTTCAGCAAATCACCAGCAGAGGGAGTTCTCTTTAAATCCATATTCCTATTCACCATGTTGGTGGATCTCATAACATTTACCATAACCTCATGAATTAGCAGAGAGCCCACTCTGGAAATGTGATGTACTTGTAGAGTATATTGTTTCAAACAATATGTCTTAAAATGAACAAAATCAATAAGGGTAGTTTGGAGAATATTTGTAATGTGAAAGGTTTAATTTCAGAATCTATACATACCACATATTTTAAAACACACTATAGGGAGTTTAACGACATGAAGATGTCTGTATCATGTACAGTGCACAGATCATAGGGTCTTACAGGTAGTATATACACTGAGTCTACAAAACATTAAGAACACCTTCCTAATGTTGAGTTGTACTCTCCCCTTTTGCCCTCAGAAGAGCCTCAATTCATTGGGGCATGAAACTCTACAAGGTGTTGAAAGCGTTCCACAGGGATCCTGACCCATGTTGACTCTACAAGGTGTCTAAAGCGTTCCACAGGGATGCTGGCCCACGTTGACTCTACAAGGTGTTGACAGCGTTCCACAGGGATGCTGGCCCACGTTGACTCTACAAGGTGTTGAAAGCGTTTCACAGGGATGCTGGCCCATGTTGACTCTACAAGGTGTTGACAGCGTTCCACAGGGATGCTGGCCCACGTTGACTCTACAAGGTGTTGAAAGCGTTTCACAGGGATGCTGGCCCACGTTGACTCTACAAGGTGTTGAAAGCGTTCAACAAGGATGCTGGCCCACGTTGACTCTACAAGGTGTTGAAAGCGTTCCACAAGGATGCTGGCCCACGTTGACTGTACAAGGTGTTGAAAGCATTCCACAAGGATGCTGGCCCACGTTAACTCTACAAGGTGTTGAAAGCGTTCCACAGGGATGCTGGCCCACGTTGACTCTACAAGGTGTTGAAGGCGTTCCACAGGGATGCTGGCCCACATTGACTCTACAAGGTGTTGAAAGCGTTCCACAAGGATGCTGGCCCACGTTGACTCTACAAGGTGTTGACAGCATTCCACAGGGATGCTGGCCCACGTTGACTCTACAAGGTGTTGAAAGCGTTTCACAGGGATGCTGGCCCACGTTGACTCCAATGCTTCTCACAGTTGTGTCAAGTAGACTGGATGTCCTTTGGGTGGTGGGCCGTTCTTGATACACACTGGAAATGGTTGAATGTGAAAAACTCCAGCAGCATTACATTTACATTTACATTTAAGTCATTTAGCAGACGCTCTTATCCAGAGCGACTTACAAATTGGTGAATTCACCTTCTGACATCCAGTGGAACAGCCACTTTACAATAGTGCATCTAAATCATTAAGGGGGGGTGGTGAGAAGGATTACTTATCCTATCCTAGGTATTCCTTGAAGAGGTGGGGTTTCAGGTGTCTCCGGAAGGTGGTGATTGACTCCGCTGTCCTGGCGTTGTGAGGGAGTTTGTTCCACCATTGGGGGGCCAGAGCAGCGAACAGTTTTGACTGGGCTGAGCGGGAACTGTACTTCCTCAATGGTAGGGAGGCGAGCAGGCCAGAGGTGGATGAACGCAGTGCCCTTGCTTGGGTGTAGGGCCTGATCAGAGCCTGGAGGTACTGCGGTGCCGTTCCCCTCACAGCTCCGTAGGCAAGCACCATGGTCTTGTAGCGGATGCGAGCTTCAACTGGAAGCCAGTGGAGAGAGCGGAGGAGCGGGGTGACGTGAGAGAACTTGGGAAGGTTGAACACCAGACGGGCTGCGGCGTTCTGGATGAGTTGTAGGGGTTTAATGGCACAGGCAGGGAGCCCAGCCAACAGCGAGTTGCAGTAATCCAGACGGGAGATGACAAGTGCCTGGATTAGGACCTGCGCCGCTTCCTGTGTGAGGCAGGGTCGTACTCTGCGGATGTTGTAGAGCATGAACCTACAGGAACGGGCCACCGCCATGATGTTGGTTGAGAACGACAGGGTGTTGTCCAGGATCACGCCAAGGTTCTTAGCGCCCTGGGAGGAGGACACAATGGAGTTGTCAACCGTGATGGCGAGATCATGGAACGGGCAGTCCTTCCCCGGGAGGAAGAGCAGCTCCGTCTTGCCGAGGTTCAGCTTGAGGTGGTGATCCGTCATCCACACTGATATGTCTGCCAGACATGCAGAGATGCGATTCGCCACCTGGTCATCAGAAGGGGGAAAGGAGAAGATTAATTGTGTGTCGTCTGCGTAGCAATGATAGGAGAGACCATGTGAGGTTATGACAGAGCCAAGTGACTTGGTGTATAGCGAGAATAGGAGAGGGCCTAGAACAGAGCCCTGGGGGACACCAGTGGTGAGAGCGCGTGGCGAGGAGACAGATTCTCGCCACGCCACCTGGTAGGAGCGACCTGTCAGGTAGGACGCAATCCAAGCGTGGGCCGCGCCGGAGATGCCCAACTCGGAGAGGGTGGAGAGGAGGATCTGATGGTTCACAGTATCGAAGGCAGCCGATAGGTCTAGAAGGATGAGAGCAGAGGAGAGAGAGTTAGCTTTAGCAGTGCGGAGCGCCTCCGTGATACAGAGAAGAGCAGTCTCAGTTGAATGACTAGTCTTGAAACCTGACTGATTTGGATCAAGAAGGTCATTCTGAGAGAGATAGCGGCAGAGCTGGCCAAGGACGGCACGTTCAAGAGTTTTGGAGAGAAAAGAAAGAAGGGATACTGGTCTGTAGTTGTTGACATCGGAGGGATCGAGTGTAGGTTTTTTCAGAAGGGGTGCAACTCTCGCTCTCTTGAAGACGGAAGGGACGTAGCCAGCGGTCAGGGATGAGTTGATGAGCGAGGTGAGGTAAGGGAGAAGGTCCCTGGAAATGGTCTGGAGAAGAGAGGAGGGGATAGGGTCAAGCGGGCAGGTTGTTGGGCGGCCGGCCGTCACAAGAAGCGAGATTTCATCTGGAGAGAGAGGGGAGAAAGAGGTCAGAGCACAGGGCAGGGCAGTGTGAGCAGAACCAGCGGTGTCGTTTGACTTAGCAAACGAGGATCGGATGTCGTCGACCTTCTTTTCAAAATGGTTCACGAAGTCATCTGCAGAGAGGGAGGAGGGGGGGGAGGGGGAGGAGGATTCAGGAGGGAGGAGAAGGTGGCAAAGAGCTTCCTAGGGTTAGAGGCAGATGCTTGGAATTTAGAGTGGTAGAAAGTGGCTTTAGCAGCAGAGACAGAGGAGGAAAATGTAGAGAGGAGGGAGTGAAAGGATGCCAGGTCCGCAGGGAGGCGAGTTTTCCTCCATTTCCGCTCGGCTGCCCGGAGCTCTGTTCTGTGAGCTCGCAATGAGTCATCGAGCCACGGAGCGGGAGGGGAGGACCGAGCCGGCCTGGAGGATAGGGGACATAGAGAGTCAAAGGATGCAGAAAGGGAAGAGAGGAGGGTTGAGGAGGCAGAATCAGGAGAAAGGTTGGAGAAGGTATGAGCAGAGGGAAGAGATGATAGGATGGAAGAGGAGAGAGTAGCGGGGGAGAGAGAGCGAAGGTTGGGACGGCGCGATACCATCCGAGTAGGGGCAGTGTGGGAAGTGTTGGATGAGAGCGAGAGGGAAAAGGATACAAGGTAGTGGTCGGAGACTTGGAGGGGAGTTGCAATGAGGTTAGTGGAAGAACAGCATCTAGTAAAGATGAGGTCGAGCGTATTGCCTGCCTTGTGAGTAGGGGGGGAAGGTGAGAGGGTGAGGTCAAAAGAGGAGAGGAGTGGAAAGAAGGAGGCAGAGAGGAATGAGTCATGGCAGTTCTTAACACATTCAAACCTCGTTCAGAGGCACTTGAGTATTTTGTCTTGCCTGTTCACCCTATGGTACACATACATGGCCCCATATCCAACGACAGTCACATCACATCACGCTGTTGTTGTGAATCGGGAAATTACTTTCTGTCTATGTCCATCATGCTTTACCTTAAATGTACAGGGTTGACCATAATCGGATGTTTATGGAATGGTAAGGTGATATATTTGGGGTGGCAGGTAGTGGTTAGAGTGTAGGGATGGTAGGTCGCCTAGTGGTTAGAGTGCAGAGATGGTAGGTAGCCTAGTGGTTAGAGTGTAGGGATGGTAGGTAGCCTAGTGGTTAGAGTGTATGGATGGTAGGTAGCCTCGTGGTTAGAGCGTAGGGATGGTAGGTAGCCTAGTGGTTAGAGTGCAGGGATGGTAGGTAGCCTAGTGGTTAGAGCGTAGGGATGGTAGGTAGCCTCGTGGTTAGAGCGTAGGGATGGCAGGTAGCCTAGTGGTTAGAGACAGGTAGCCTAGTGGTTCGTTTTTTTTTCACCTTTATTTAACCAGGTAGGCTAGTTGAGAACAAGTTCTCATTTACAACTGCGACCTGGCCAAGATAAAGCATAGCAGTGTGAACAGACAACACAGAGTTACACATGGAGTAAACAATTAACAAGTCATTAACACAGTAGAAAAAAAGGGGAGTCTATATACAATGTGTGCAAAAGGCATGAGGAGGTAGGCGAATAATTACAATATTGCAGATTAACACTGGATTGATAAATGATCATGTACAGGTAGAGATATTGGTGTGCAAAAAGAGCAGAAAAGTAAATAAATAAAAACTGTGGGGATGAGGTAGGTGAAAATGGGTGGGCTATTTACCAATAGATTATGTACAGCTGCAGCGATCGGTTAGCTGCTCAGATAGCTGATGTTTGAAGTTGGTGAGGGAGATAAAGGTCTCCAACTTCAGCGATTTTGCAATTCGTTCCAGTCACAGGCAGCAGAGTACTGGAATGAAAGGCGGCCGAATGAGGTGTTGGCTTTAGGGATGATCAGTGAGATACACCTGCTGGAGTGCGTGCTACAGATGGGTGTTGCCATCGTGACCATTGAACTGAGATAAGGCGGAGCTTTACCTAGCATGGCCTTGTAGACGACCTGGAGCCAGTGGGTCTTGCGACGAATATGTAGCGAGGGCCAGCCGACTAGAGCATACAAGTCGCAGTGGTGGGTAGTATAAGGTGCTTTAGTGACAAAACGGATGGCACTGTGATAAACTGCATCCAGTTTGCTGAGAAGAGTGTTGGAAGCAATTTTGTAGATGACATTGCCGAAGTCGAGGATCGGTAGGATAGTCAGTTTTACTAGGGTAAGCTTGGCAGCGTGAGTGAAGGAGGCTTTGTTACGGAATAGAAAGCCGACTCTTGATTTGATTTTCGATTGGAGATGTTTGATATGGGTCTGGAAGGAGAGTTTGCAGTCTAGCCAGACACCTAGGTACTTATAGGTGTCCACATATTCAAGGTCGGAACCATCCAGTGTGGTGATGCTAGTCAGGCAAGCGGGTGCAGGCAGCGATCGGTTGAAAAGCATGCATTTGGTTTTACTAGCGTTTAAGAGCAGTTGGAGGCCACGGAAGGAGTGTTGTATGGCATTGAAGCTCGTTTGGAGGTTAGATAGCACAGTGTCCAATGACGGGCCGAAAGTATATAGAATGGTGTCGTCTGCGTAGAGGTGGATCAGGGAATCGCCCGCAGCAAGAGCAACATCATTGATATATACAGAGAAAAGAGTCGGCCCGAGAATTGAACCCTGTGGCACCCCCATAGAGACTGCCAGAGGACCGGACAGCATGCCCTCCGATTTGACACACTGAACTCTGTCTGCAAAGTAATTGGTGAACCAGGCAAGGCAGTCATCCGAAAAACCGAGGCTACTGAGTCTGCCGATAAGAATATGGTGATTGACAGAGTCGAAAGCCTTGGCAAGGTCGATGAAGACGGCTGCACAGTACTGTCTTTAATCGATGGAGGTTATGATGTCGTTTAGTACCTTGAGTCTGGCTGAGGTGCACCCGTGACCGGCTCGGAAACCAGATTGCATAGTGGAGAAGGTACGGTGGGATTCGAGATGGTCAGTGACCTGTTTGTTGACTTGGCTTTCGAAGACCTTAGATAGGCAAGGCAGAATGGATATAGGTCTGTAACAGTTTGGGTCCAGGGTGTCTCCCCTTTGAAGAGGGGATGACTGCGGCAGCTTTCCAATCCTTGGGGATCTCAGACGATATGAAAGAGAGGTTGAACAGGCTGGTAATAGGGGTTGCGACAATGGCGGCGGATAGTTTCAGAAATAGAGGGTCCAGATTGTCAAGCCCAGCTGATTTATACGGGTCCAGGTTTTGCAGCTCTTTCAGAACATCTGCTATCTGGATTTGGGTAAAGGAGAACCTGGAGAGGCTTGGGCGAGGAGCTGCGGGGGCCGGAGCTGTTGGTCGAGGTTGGAGTAGCCAGGCGGAAGGCATGGCCAGCCGTTGAGAAATGCTTGTTGAAGTTTTCAATAATCATGGATTTGTCGGTGGTGACCGTGTTCCCTAGCCTCAGTGCAGTGGGCAGCTGGGAGGAGGTGCTCTTGTTCTCCATGGACTTCACAGTGTCCCAGAACTTTTTGGAGTTGGAGCTACAGGATGCAAACTTCTGCCTGAAGAAGCTGGCCTTAGCTTTCCTGACTGACTGCGTGTATTGGTTCCGGACTTCCCTGAACAGTTGCATATCGCGGGGACTGTTCGATGCTATTGCAGTCCGCCACAGGATGTTAGGTAGCCTAGTGGTTAGAGCGTAGGGATGGCAGGTAGCCTAGTGGTTAGAGCGTAGGGATGGTAGGTAGCCTAGTGGTTAGAGTGTAGGGATGGTAGGTAGCCTCGTGGTTAGAGCGTAGGGATGGTAGGTAGCCTAGTGGTTAGAGTGTAGGGATGGTAGGTTGCCTAGTGGTTAGAATGTAGGGATGGCAGGTAGCCTAGTGGTAAGAGTGTAGGGATGGTAGGTAGCCTAGTGTTTAGAGTGTAGGGATGGTAGGTAGCCTAGTGGTTAGAGTGTAGGGATGGTAGGTAGCCTAGTGGTTAGAGCTTTGGGATTGCAGGTAGCCTAGTGGTTAGAATGTAGGGAAGGTAGGTAGCCTAGTGGTTAGAGTGTAGGGATGGCAGATAGCCTAGTGGTTAGAGACAGTTAGCCTAGTTGTTAGAGTGTAGAGATGGTAGGTAGCCTCGGGGTTAGAGTGTAGGAATGGTAGGTAGCCTAGTGTTTAGAGTGTAGGGATGGTAGGTAGCCTCGGTTAGAGCGTGGGGATGGTAGGTAGCCTAGTGGTTAGAGTGTAGGGATGGTAGGTAGCCTAGTGGTTAGAGCGTAGGGATGGTAGGTAGCCTCATGGTTAGAGTGTAGGGATGGTAGGTAGCCTCGTGGTTAGAGCGTAGGGATGGCAGGTAGCCTAGTGGTTAGAGCATAGGGATGGTAGGTAGCCTAGTGGTTAGAGTGTAGGGATGGTAGGTAGCCTAGTGGTTAGAGCGTAGGGATGGTAGGTAGCCTCGTGGTTAGAGTGTAGGGATGGCAGGTAGCCTAGTGGTTAGAGAGTAGGGATGGCAGGAAGACTAGTGGTTAGAGCGTAGGGATGGCAGGTAGCCTAGTGCTTAGAGACAGGTAGCCTAGTGGTTAGAGCGTAGGGATGGTAGGTAGCCTCGTGGTTAGAGCGTAGGGATGGTAGGTAGCCTAGTGGTTAGAGTGTAGGGATGGTAGGTAGCCTCATGGTTAGAGCGTAGGGATGGTAGGTAGCCTAGTGGTTAGAGTGTAGGGATGGCAGGTAGCCTAGTGGTTAGAGTTTTAGGGACGGTAGGTAGCCTTGTGGTTAGAGTGTAGGGATGGCAGGTGGGGCTTGTTTCAAACATTCTAGGTTTGTTAAAGTTTAAAAAATGTTTTTATAAAATAATATTCTTCCCATCTCTCTCTCTCTCCCCCTCTCTCTCTCTCTCCCCCTAGTTTCTAGCTTTCTAGGTCCGTTAAAATAAAGATTAAAAAAATTACAAAAATTCTCCCTCTCCCCATCTCTCTCTCTACACCTCCCTCTCCCCCATCTCTCTCTCTACACTCCCCTCTCCCCCCATCTCTCTCTCTACACTTCCCTCTCCCCCATCTCTCTCTCTACACCTCCCTCTCCCCCATCTCTCTCTCTACACTTCCCTCTCCCCCCATCTCTCTCTCTACACCTCCCTCTCCCCCCATCTCTCTCTCTACACTTCCCTCTCCCCCCATCTCTCTCTCTACACTTCCCTCTCCCCCATCTCTCTCTCTACACCTCCCTCTCCCCCCATCTCTCTCTCTACACCTCCCTCTCCCCCATCTCTCTCTCTACACCTCCCTCTCCCCCCATCTCTCTCTCTACACCTCCCTCTCCCCCCTATATTTGTCATTACCATGTAGGCCTGTTGTAGAGGAATGTGTTGTATGCAGCAGCAGCATCAACATGTTACAGCAGGCAGCTTGTGTCCCTGGAGGGTCCTCTGCTTTACTAGTCTAATCTGCATTCATACGTGGCTCTACTAGGAGGGTCTTCTGCTTTACCAGCCTAATCTGCATTCATACGTGGCTCTACTAGGAGGGTCTTCTGCTTTACTAGTCTAATCTGCATTGATACGTGGCTCTACTAGGAGGGTCTTCTGCTTTACCAGCCTAATCTGCATTCATACGTGGCTCTACTAGGAGGGTCTTCTGCTTTACCAGCCTAATCTGCATTCATACGTGGCTCTAATAGGAGGGTCTTCTGCTTTACTAGTCTAATCTGCATTCATACGTGGCTCTACTAGGAGGGTCCTCTGCTTTACCAGCCTAATCTGCATTCATACGTGGCTCTACTAGGAGGGTCTTCTGCTTTACTAGTCTAATCTGCATTCATACGTGGCTCTACTAGGAGGGTCTTCTGCTTTACTAGTCTAATCTGCATTCATACGTGGCTCTACTAGGAGGGTCTTCTGATTTACCAGTCTAATCTGCATTCATACGTGGCTCTACTAGGAGTGACAGAATGAGAGAGAGAAAGAGAGCGATTGTGCAATGTGATCTCTCCCTATAGGGCTGACATGCTATATGATTTGACAGTGTGGGGATTTATTGTACACCTTGCCATGAGGCAAAAGTGATAACTAAGTGCCTCGGGAAACAAAACCTTGATATTTTGGATCCATGGCCAGGAAACTCCCCAGACCTTAATCCCATTGAGAACTTGTGGTCAATCCTCAAGAGGCGGGTGGACAAACAAAACCCCACAAATTCTGACAAACTCTAAGCATGGATTATGCAAGAATGGGCTGCCATCAGTCAGGATGTGGCCCAGAATTTAATAGACAGCATGCCAGGGCGGATTGCAGAGGTCTTGAACAAGAGGGGTCAACACTGCAAATATAACTTCATGTAATTGCCAATAAAAGACTTTGACACTTATGAAATGCTCATAATTATACTTCAGTATTCCATAGTAACATCTGACAAAAATATCTAAAGACACTGAAGCAGTGTCACGATAGCTAGGAGTGGTGGGTGTGGAGTCCAGCGCAGAGAGCAATGTTCTAAATGAGAATTTATTTATTCCAAATATGGGTCAAGCCAAAAACAACAGGCACAAATGACCACAAAAACAAGAATGAAAAAAAACAAACACATAGGAATAAAACACAAACATTCACTGACAGAAAAATAAACAAGCCCGTACAAAAGCAGGTGGGCCCTGAAGGCTTAAATAGCCCTGAAATAACAACAGACAAGAAACAGTGGAAAACAATCAAGACAAAACAAACAGAAAAGGGAAAAGGAAGGCAGCTAGTAGACCGATGACGACGAGCGCCGAGCGCCGCCCGAACAGGAAGAGGAGACGCCTTCAGTGGCAGCTAGTAGACCGGTGACGACGAGCGCCGAGCGCCGCCCGAACAGGAAGAGGAGACACCTTCAGTGGCAGCTAGTAGACCGGTGACGACGACCGCTGAGCGCCGCCCGAACAGGAAGAGGAGCCACCTTCAGTGGCAGCTAGTAGACCGGTGACGACGACCGCTGAGCACCGCCCGAACAGGAAGAGGAGCCACCTTCAGTGGCAGCTAGTAGACCGGTGACGACGAGCGCCGAGCACCGCCCGAACAGGAAGAGGAGCAACCTTCAGTGGCAGCTAGTAGACCGGTGACGACGAGCGCCGAGCACCGCCCGAACAGGAAGAGGAGCCACCTTCAGTGGCAGCTAGTAGACCGGTGACGACGAGCGCTGAGCGCCGCCCGAACAGGAAGAGGAGACACCTTCAGTGGCAGCTAGTAGACCGGTGACGACGACCGCTGAGCACCGCCCGAACAGGAAGAGGAGCCACCTTCAGTGGCAGCTAGTAGACCGGTGACGCCGAGCGCCGAGCGCCGCCCGAACAGGAAGAGGAGCCACCTTCAGTGGCAGCTAGTAGACCGGTGACGACGAGCGCCGAGCGCCGCCCGAACAGGAAGAGGAGCCACCTTCAGTGGCAGCTAGTAGACCGGTGACGACGAGCGCCGAGCGCCGCCCGAACAGGAAGAGGAGCCATCTTCGGTTGAAGTCGTGACAATCAGCAGATTTGTGAAAATGAATATTTGTGTCTCAAAACTTTTTGTCACGACTGTATACCTTACGGTGACATGCTTACTTATACAAGCCCTTAACCAACAGCGCAGTTCAAGAAGAGTTAAGAAAATATTTAGCAAATAATCTAAAGTAAAAAATAATAAAAAAGTAACACAATAACATAACAATAACGAGGCTATATACAGGGGGTACCGATACTGGGTCAGTGTGGAGGCTATATGCAGGGGTACCGATACTGGGTCAGTGTGGAGGCTATATGCAGGGGGTACCGATACTGGGTCAGTGTGCGGGGGTACAGGTTAGTTGAGGTAATTTGTATATGTAGGTAGGGGTGAAGTGACTATGCATAGATAATATACAACAGGGGTGGTGTAATAGTCTGGTTGCTATTTGATTAATTGTTCAGCAGTCTTATGGCTTGAGGGTAGAAGCTGTTAAGGAACCTTTTGGTCCTAGACTTGGCGCTCCGGTATCGCTTGCCGTAAGGCTGACTGTAAGGCACTAGTTGTCATACCAGGTGGTGATGCAACCGGTCAGGATGCTCTCGATGGTGCAGCTGTAGAACTTTTTGAGGGTCTGGGGACCGATGACAAATCTTTTCAGTCTCCTGAGGGGGAAAAGGTGTTGTCGTGCTCCTCTTCAAGACTGTCTTGGTGTGTTTGGACCGTGTTATTTTGTTGGTGGTGTGGACATCAAGGAACTTGAAACTCTCAAACCCACTCCACTACAGCCCTGTTGATGTTTATAGGGGCTCTGTTCGGCAAGCCTTTATCTGTAGTCCACGATCAGCTCCTTAGTCTTGCTCACATTGAGGGAGAGGTTGTTGTCCTGGCACCACACTGTCAGGTCTCTGACCTCCTCCCTGTAGGCTGTCTCATCATTGTCGGGGTTCAGACACTGTTGTGTCGTCAGCACACTTAATGATGGTGTTGGCCACGCAGTCGTGGGTGAACAGGAGTACAGGAGGGGACTAAGTACCCACCCCTGAGGGGCCCCAGTGCTGAGCATCAGTAGTAGTTTTCAAGCCCTGCCACATCTGACGAGCATCAGAGCCGGTGTCAATCTTAATCCTCTATTGACGCTTTGCTTCTTTGATGGTTCATCTGAGTGCATAGCGGGATTTTCTTATTGGCGTCCAGATCATTGTCCCACTCCTGAAAGTGTCAGTTCTAGCCTTTAGCTCGATGCAGATGTTGCCTGTAATCGATGGCTTCTGGTTGGGATATGTGCGTACGGTCACTATGGGGACGATGTCGTCGATGCACTCATTGATGAAGCCGATGAGTGAGGTGGTATACTCCTCAATGCCATTGGATGAATCCCGTAACATATTCCAGTCTGTGCTAGCTAAACAGTCCTGCTCGTAGCATCCGTGCCATCTGACCACTTCCGTATTGAGCGAGTCACTGGTACTTCCTGCTTTAATTTTAGATTGTTAGCAGGAATCTGGAGGATAGAATTATGGTCAGATTTGCCAAATGGAGGGCGGGGAGAGCTCTGTATGGATCTCTATGGCTGGAGTAAAAGTGGTTTAGAATTGTTTTTCCTCTGGTTGCACACGTGACATGATGGTAAAAATTATTTAAGTTTGCCTGAATTAAAGTCCCCGGCCACTAGGTGCGCTGCTTCTGGGTGAGAATTTTCTTGTTTGCTTATGGCCTTATAAAGTTGGTTTAGTGCGGTCTTAGTGCCAGCGTTTGTCTGTGGTGGTAAATAGATGGCTAGGAATAATATAGATGAGATCTCTTGGTAGATAGTGTGGTCTACAACTTATCATAAGGTACTCTACCTCAGGTGAGTAATACCTCGAGACTTCTTTAGTATTAGACATCGTTCACCAGCTGTTATTGACAAGAAGACACACACCCCCACCCCTCGTTTTACCAGACGTAGCTTCTCTGTTCTACAGGTGCTTGGACAATCCCGCCAGCTCTATATTATCCTTGTTGTCGTTCAGCCATGACTCGGTGAAACACGAGATATTACAATTCTTAATGTCCTGTTGATAGAATAATCGTAATCGTAGGTCATCCATTTTATTTTCAATTCAATTGATTGCATGTTAGCAAGTAGAATTGATGGCAATGGGTTTCTTTATCTTTACTATTTTCTACTGTCACGTGTGCTCCCTCTCCCTAGATTACCAGGCTGCTCGTTATGGCGCACACCTGCCACCATCGTTACACACACCTGCGCGTCTTCAGACTCACCTGGACTTCATATGGACTTAATATGTCACTCCCTGGTTCTTTCCCCAGGCGTTATTGTTTCTGTTCCTGTGTCAGTTCTGTGTGTTGTTCATGTTTCTTCTTTTTGTATTATGTTGTGTGTATTTATTAAAACACTCCCTGAACTTGCTTCCCGACTCTCAGCGCACATCGTTGCACCTACGTTCTAGAATAATAGTATCATAACTATGAAATAACACATGGAGTCATGTAGTAACCAAAAAAGTGTTAAACAAATCAAAATATATTTTTGATTCTTCAGAGTAGCAATCCTTTACCTTGATGACAGCTTTGCACACTCTTGGCATTCTCTCAACCAGCTTTACCTGGAATGATTTTCCAACAGTCTTGAAGGAGTTCCCAAATATGTTGAGCTCTTTTGGCTGCTTTTCCTTCACTCTGCGGTCCAACTCATTCCAAACCATCTCAATTGGGTTGAGGTTGGGTGATTGTGGAGGCCAGGTCATCTGATGCAGCACTCCATCACTCTCCTTCTTGGAGAGTGGCACAGTGGTCTAAGACACTGCATCTCAGTGCTAGAGGAGTCACTACAGACACCCTGGTTCGAATCCAGGCTATCACAACTGACCGTGATTGGGAGTCCCATAGGACGGCACACATTTGACCCAGCGTCTTCCAGGTTTGGCCGGTGTAAGCCGTCATTGTAAATAAGAAAAGGTTGAATAAGAAAAGGTTTAAAAAAACACAGCCTGGAGGTGTGTTGGGTCATCAAGCAGTCTCCTCTGAACAGTTGATGATGAGATGTCTGTTACTTGAAATCTGAGAAGCATTTATTTGGGCTGCATCCACAGAACAACTATCTTTGACTATAGTGTGACCCTCGGAGAGAGTGAAGGTAATGAGAGCTATGAAGGGGCCATGGAGGGCGAGGAGCAGGATCTTGCTAGGTCATTGCTAGGTCATGTGGAATTTGACTGGGAGCCAGTGAATGTGGTGAAGAGTGGGGGTTCCCAGGGTTCGGTGTGTGTGTTGACCCTGGCAGTGGAGTCCTGGACGTACTGGAGTCTATCCAGGACTTTACCGGACCCCGTTGCAGTAGTCCAGATGTGAAGTCACAAAAGCGTTTGAGAGTATCTCTGCTACCGGGTCCGTGAGGGATGGTTGGAGTCCATGATCCTTTGTGTTGCTCACGTTGAGGGAGAGACTGTTGTCTTGACACCACACTGCCAGGTCTCCATTTCCTGTAGTCCATGATCCTTTGTGTTGCTCACGTTGAGGGAGAGACTGTTGTCTTGACACCACACTGCCAGGTCTCTGACCTCCTCCCTATAGCCTGTCTCATTGTCGTCGGTGATCAGTCCTACCAAACTTAATGTTGGTGTTGGAGTCATGCTTGGTCACGCGGTCGTGGATGGACAGGAAGTACCCGGAGTGGGCTGAGAACGCACCCGTTCCGGGCCCCTGTGTTGAGGGTCAGCGTGGCGAATGTGTTGTTGCCTACCCTCACCAGGTACATTTAGGAGTCTCTTATGAGACGTAGGAGTGTGTGATGATACTTTTTATCAGACCTTTTTACAAACAATATCGCATAAGATGTTGCCATAAAAAAAAAAAACTTTAAATGGATTGTGTAAATTCCAGAATCCAGACCGTGGAACTGTAATTTCCCCCAACATTCCAGACATTTCTTTGGAGCTCAGATCAGACGGGGATGAACGTTCCGCTCCATGTTCCTGTTCTCCAGAAGCTCTGGAACACTGAGGGTTCTGTGATCGATGGCTGCTTCACACTGTGTACAGTAATGGTATGTGAGCTAAATATGTTCACTGTGTGTGTGTGTGTGCGTGTGCGTGTGCGTGCGTGCGTGCGTGCGTGCGTGCGTGTCTATGGCGGTAGGTAGGCTAGTGGTTAAGAGCGTCTGCTAAGTAACTCAAATGTAAATGTCCAAGTAAAATGTCAGTCTGTACAGTATATGTACAGTAGGTGGTGGTCCTGGCTTGTCCTGGGCCAGTCCTGGCTGGTCCTGACTAGTCCTGGTCTGGTACTGGGATGGTCCTGGCTGGTCTTGGCTGGTCCTGACTAGTCCTGGTCTGGTACTGGGATGGTCCTGGCTGGTCCTGACTGGTCCTGGTCTGGTACTGGGATGGTCCTGGCTGGTCTTGGCTGGTCCTGACTAGTCCTGGTCTGGTACTGGGATGGTCCTGGCTGGTCCTGGCTGGTCCTGACTAGTCCTGGTCTGGTACTGGGATGGTCCTGGCTGGTCTTGGCTGGTCCTGACTAGTCCTGGTCTGGTACTGGGATGGTCCTGGCTGGTCCTGGCTGGTCCTGACTAGTCCTGGTCTGGTACTGGGATGGTCCTGGCTGGTCCTGGCTGGTCCTGACTAGTCCTGGTCTGGTACTGGGATGGTCCTGGCTGGTCTTGGCTGGTCCTGACTAGTCCTGGTCTGGTACTGGGATGGTCCTGGCTGGTCCTGACTAGTCCTGAGCTGGTCCTGGTCTGGTACTGGGATGGTCCTGGCTGGTCTTGGCTGGTCCTGACTAGTCCTAGTCTGGTCCTGGCTGGTCCTGGCTGGTCCTGACTAGTCCTGGTCTGGTACTGGGATGGTCCTGGCTGGTCTTGGCTGGTCCTGGTCTGGTACTGGGATGGTCCTGGCTGGTCCTGACTAGTCCTGGTCTGGTACTGGGATGGTCCTGGCTGGTCCTGGCTGGTCCTGGTCTGGTACTGGGATGGTCCTGGCTGGTCTTGGCTGGTCCTGGTCTGGTACTGGGATGGTCCTGGCTGGTCCTGACTAGTCCTGGTCTGGTACTGGGATGGTCCTGGCTGGTCCTGACTAGTCCTGGTCTGGTACTGGCTGGTCCTGGCTGGTCTTGGCTGGTCCTGACTAGTCCTGAGCTGGTCCTGGGATGGTCCTGGCTGGTCTTGGCTGGTCCTGGGATGGTCCTGGCTGGTCTTGGCTGGTCCTGACTAGTCCTGAGCTGGTCCTGGTCTGGTACTGGGATGGTCCTGGCTGGTCTTGGCTGGTCCTGGGATGGTCCTGGCTGGTCCATGTGTCTGATTTCTCATGAACTGCAATGCATCTTTAAACTGTCATTTATATAAATCAAATCAAACTTTATTTGTCACATGCTCTGAATACAACAAGTGTAGACTTTACCGTGAAATGTTTACTTACAAGCCCATAACCAACAGTGCAGTTCAAAAAGAGTTAAGAAAATATTTACAAAATAAACTAAAGTAAAACATTATATAAAGTAACACAATAACATTACAATAACAAGGCTATATACAGGGGGTACCGGTACTGAGTCAGTGTGGAGGCTATATACAGGGGGTACCGGTACTGAGTCAGTGTGGAGGCTATATACAGGGGGTACCGGTGCTGAGTCAGTGTCGAGGCTATATACAGGGGGTACCGGTACTGAGTCAGTGTGGAGGCTATATACAGGGGGTACCGGTGCTGAGTCAGTGTGGAGGCTATATACAGGGGGTACCGGTGCTGAGTCAGTGTGGAGGCTATATCCAAGGGGTACCGGTACTGAGTCAGTGTGGAGGCTATATACAGGGGGTACCGGTACTGAGTCAATGTGGAGGCTATATACAGGGGGTACCGGTACTGAGTCAATGTGGAGGCTATATACAGGGCCTGTTCGGCCCACCTTTTCCTGTAGTCCATGATCAGCTCTTTAGTCTTGCTCACATTGAGGGAGAGGTTCTTGTCCTGGCACCACTGCCAGTTCTCTGACCTCCTCCCTACAGGCTGTCTCATCGTTGTCGGTGATCAGGCCTACCACTTTTGTGTCATCAGCAAACTTAATGATGGTGTTGGAGTCATGTTTGGCCACGCAGTCATGGGTGAACAGGGAATACAGGAGGGGACTAAGTACACACCACTGAGGGGCCCCAGTGCTGAGGATCTGCGTGGCAAGACATGTTGTTGCCTACCCTTACCATCTGGGGACGGCCCATCAGGAAATCCAGGATCCAGTTGCAGAGGGAGGTGTTTAGTCCTTAGGTCCTTAGCTTAGTGATGAGATTAGTGGGCAATATGGTGTTGAACGCTGAGCTGTAATCAAGGAACAGCATTCTCACATAAGTGTTAATTTTTTCCAGTTGAGAAAGGGCAGTGAGGAGTGCAATAGAGATTACGTCATCTGTGGATCTGTGGATAGTGTATCCGGGAGGATGCTGTTGATGTGGGCCATGACCAGTCTTTCAACGCACGTCATGGCTACCGACGTGAGTGTGACGGGGCGGTAACCATTTAGTCTGGTTACCTTCGCTTCCTTGGGCACAGGGACTATGGTGGTCCGCTTGAAACATGTAGGTATTACAGACTCGGTCAGGGAGAGGTTGAAAATGTCAGTGAAGACACTTGACAGATGGTCCTCGCATGCTTTGGCTTTCTGAATGTTGACCTGTTTAAAGGTCTTGCTCACATCGGCTACAGAGAGAGTTATCACATAGTCATCCAGAACAGCTGGTTCTGCTCTCGTGCTCACGTCTGGGTTTCCCTTTGTAGTCCGTAATAGTTTTCAAGCCACATCTGACGAGCGTCAGAGCCGGTGTCTCGGACTCGATCTTAACCCTGTATTGACGCTTTGCTTGTTTGTTTGTTGTCTTCAGATGCAGATGTTGCAATGTAATCCACGGCTTCTGGTTGGGAAATGTCGGGGAAGATGTCGTCGATGCACTCATTGATGAAGCCGATGACTGAGGTGGTAAACTCCTCAATGTCATTGGATGAATCCTGGAACATATACCAGTCTGTGCTAGCAAAACAGTCCTGTAGCTTAGCATCTGCGTCATCTGACCAATTCCGTGTTGAGCGAGTCACTGGTGCTACATGCTTTAGTTTTTGCTTCTAAGCATCAGGAGGCTAGAATTATGGTCAGATTTGCCAAATGGAGGGCGAGGAGAGCTCTGTATGGATCTCTGTGGGTGGAGTAAAGGTGGTCTAGATTTTTTTTCCCTCTGGTTGCACATGTGACATGCTGGTAAAAATTTGGTAAAACTGATTTAAGTTTGCCTGCATTAAAGTCCCCGGCCATTAGGAGTGCCGCATCTGGGTGAGCATTTTCTTGTTTGCTTATGGCCTTATAGAGTTGGTTGAGAGTGGTCTTAGTGCCAGCTTCACTCTGTGGTGGTAAATAGATGGCTACGAATAATATAGATGAGACCTCTCTTGGTAGATAGTGTGGTCTACAACTTATCATAAGGTACTCTACCTCAGGTGAGTAATACCTCGAGACTTCTTTAATATTAGACATCGTTCACCAGCTGTTATTGACAAATAGACACACATCCCCACCCTCGTTTTACCAGACGTAGCTTCTCTGTTCTACAGGTGCTTGGACAATCCCGCCAGCTCTATATTATCCTTGTCGTCGTTCAGACACGAATCATTGAAACATAAGATATAACAGTTCTTAATGTCCCATTGGTAGGTTAATCGTATGTCAGGGTTTACCAGAATTGGACCCAGAAGCAGACCAGGACAAGGAGAGTAGGAAGAAGGTGAGTATTTATTTACAAGTGAATGTGAATGGGTAGATATATCCAGGTGGCGTAGTGGGCAGCGGTGGTGAGTTGATGGGAGTAAATAGGTGGATCCAATGGGGTAGCGGAATTCTCCGACGACCAGGCGGGAATGGGGTAAATGATCCGAGTGAGTAACTGAAGACAGAACAAACGGAGGTAAGTTTAAGGCAAGCAATACGTAACAAAAAAAAACAACAAAACAAATTCTATCCAACTTGAGGCTGATACTATGGCACGACATACTGTTCATGGCTAACGATCCGGCAGGGAATGGATGTCAGGTCAGAGCTTTTGAAGGGGAGAGGTGATGATCAGGACAGGTGTGCAGATTACTGATGGGATACAGGTGCGGGTGAACATCGATCTCCCAACAAGCTAATTCGCCCGGCAACCAGACAGGGTGCGTTCCAGGACACCGGAAACACACTCCAGGACAGAAACACAGGCAAACACAGACTCAGGAAGCGGGATTCGTGACATCGTAATCATAGGTCATCAATTTTATTTTCCAACGATTGCATGTTAGCAAGTAGAATTGATGGCAGTGGGAGTTTACTCGCTCGCCTACGGATTCTCAAAATGCAGCCCGATCTGCATCCTCTTTTTCCGTCCTCAAACAACTCAAAAGAACCAACAAAATAACACAAAAGATGGCAGATCATATTCTGTTGCAGAGAAAATACGTTTAGATAGAACGATAGAGATGGGTGAGGGAGGGAGGAAAAAAGCATGACTTCATACTTCTCTGTGGAATGTGTGTTTAATGAAGCTTGTCATTCTACAGCCTAACCATAACCCTGTCTTTACTTTAAGAAGCTGACTGAACAGATTCTGCTGATAGGAAGAGACGCTTAGGGAGAGAGAGGGAGAGAGAGAGAGCGAGAGGAGGTGGAGGAGGAGGGAGAGATAGAGTGAGGTAAAAAGTGACTTCATTCTTCTCTGAGGAATGTATGTTTAAGGTGAAAGAATCCATAGCCTGAAGTGAAGTTATATTTATAAGGGAGCAAGGGGGGTGATGTACCTCTCACTCTTTCTCTCCCTCTCTCCCTCTCATACACACATTCCACTCCACACCTGCACAGATGTTGCCTACTCCTCATTACCTGTCTGTCAAACCAGTCCTCTCCTTCTCCTCCTCACGGTTTAATGAGGTAGTAAAGGAAGAAGACTGATCATTCTGTCCTTAACACCGAACACCCCTCTCTCTCTCTCTCTCTCTCTCTCTCTCTCTCTCTCCTTCCTCTCCCCTCCTCTCTCTCCCATCCTCTCGTTCTCCCTCTCACAGTCCCTCCTCATTCTCCCCTCTCTCTCTCTCTTGGAGGTAAACCCCCCTCCCCTATCTCCCCATCTCAGCCTTATGACATGCAAACACATGTTGTTCTCTGCTGGGTTTTCTTCTGTCGGCTGAAGGGACCAGTGGCAGTATCACAGGGCTCATAGTGGACACTGGGATGGTATGGACCTGCCTTACCAAGGATAATACAGCTGCACCTACTCTCCTCGGGACTGTAAATCCACTGGAATTCTCTCTTCTTGTTGTCTCTCTCTTCAGCTGGGGTCTGGGTTCTGGAGTCTGGAGTCTGGGGTCTAGGGCTGGGTTCTGGGTTCTGGGGTCTGGGTTCTGGAGTCTGGGGTCTGGGGGCTGGGTTCTGGAGTCTGGGTTCTGGGGTCTGGGTTCTGGAGTCTGGGTTCTGGGGTCTGGGTTCTGGGGTCTGGGTTCTGGGGTCTGGGTTCTGGGGTCTGGGTTCTGGAGTCTGGGGTCTGGGGTCTGGACAGTTCATCTTTCAGTCCTTAACAACCTCTCCTGCACAGTCTCAGATACAGGTAAGAAAATACTACAGATTAATTTGATTAATTCTCTGTCATGTTCTCTCTGTCTCTCTCTCTCTCTCTCTCTCTCTCTCTCTGTCTCTCTCTCTCTCTGTGCCTCTCTGTCTCTCTCTCACTTTCTCTCTCTCTCTCTTTCTGTCTCTCTCTCTCTTTCTCTCTCTGTGCCTCTCTGTCTCTCTGTCTCTCCTCTCTCTCCTCTCTCTCTGTGCCTCTCTGTCTCTCTCCCTCTCTCTCTGTGCCTCTCTCTCTGTGCCTCTCTCTCTCTCTCCCTCTCTCTCTGTGCCTCTCTCTCTCTCTCCCTCTCTCTCTGTGCCTCTCTCTCTCTCTCTCTCTCTGTGCCTCTCTGTTTCTCTCTCTCTTTCTCTCTCTCTCTCTCTCTCTCTCTTTCTCTCTCTCTCTCTCTGTGCCTCTGTCTCGTGCTTTTCTTATGATATCCTACAGAACATTGTTTCAGTTAAAAGGTAAGCCAGCAGGTATTATTAGCATAGACGTGTGTTATAGATGGGATCAATTCCAACTAAAATTCAAGTCAATGTAGGAAATTAGGCATCAGTTGTTGATCCACCACCACATTATTTGAAAACGACAAGGACAAAACATGCACAACTACTCTGCCTATGCTGAAACCGGGTCAGGGAACACAAATATCGGGAATAGCCACCAAGGAAAAGTAGACTTAAACAGGCATTGACAAGGTTACCCCTCCCGGTGTGGAGCTGAGAGAACATGTAGGCTGTAGCATGACTTCCCTGTTTGGAGACAGTTTAAAGTTTAGAGTTTAAAGGTACGTTGCTGTGGGGGGGTTTCAAGCTGTTGATGGGGTTAGAGAGGTCTTTGAATAATGAATGTAATTCTTTGTTTTTGAAGCAGGTCATAAATCAATTCAGTTTTATGCAGAATTCTCAGCGCTGAACCTTGAGAGTCAGAAACTGATCCAGACTTGAAACAGATGTGATGTTTCGTCCCGATCAAATCTGGAGAATCAGATTTAAATGGCAAATTTAAATGTAACTGATTTTTCTACTTATTCTGCCCCCCCCCTCCCCATTCTCAACTATTCTTGAGGAAAATTACCCACTTTATTTTTGTTCAAATGAATAACAAATGTTTTAGTCTGTGTTCAGTTTCAAGTCATGTCGCTGTTGACCTATAGGACTAAACAGAATATTGAACTGTTCCCTGTGCAGATAACAAGGCCTTTACAGCCCATTTAGGAAACATTGACCAGAACTGACCACTGAGGCTTCATGATAGGATCTCCAACCAGTTACCATGGCGATGTGTGAAAGACCAGTAGACACTCTTCCAGTCAGTCATCAACCCCCTCACAGACACGGCCAGACTCTGGACACAGTGACCGTTCTACTGGAGGATATACAGGGTCACCGTGAGGTTGAAGGTCAGGGTCAGGGGTTGAGGTTACCTCTGTAGTGCAGTGTTGTGATGGCCTGAGCCCCGTGTCCACACCACCTCCCTGGGGGATCAGGAGACCCAGAGCCCATGAACAGGGCATCTACTCAGGCCCAAACCACAACGAACAGAGATCTAGATGAGGTGGACATGGACCATAGGCCTCCCTGTGAAGCAGATCCCATAGAGAGTGGACTGACCCTGGGTCAGATGTGGGACATGTACGAGGTGGACCAGACCTCCACGATGAGCTGTGATACTGAGGTGGAGCTTGGGACGGGGACTGAGACGACTCCACACATACTGGTGTGTCCTACAGTGTCTGGTCTGGTCACAGAGGTGAATGGACGCGCTGGGAAACAACGTGTTAGAGAGCCTGTAGAGGAGAGGGAGAGGCCTAAGGAGACCCCTTCTCCACCCTCCTCTCCAGTCTCTTCTCCGCCCCTCTCTCCTGGCCAGACTCTGGGACATGTTACCCTTGATACCCCCCAGGAAAGGTGTCTAGATGCCCCAGGGCCAGGCAAGGGTAGTTCCATGGACCTGTTCTGTATCGTAAAACACAAACCCAGCGCTATCGTGTTCTCTGGAGACGACAACATCGACAACGTCAGCCCACCTCGAGTCTTCGTCACCCAGAGCCTCGATGGAGAGGAGTCTTTCTCGGGCGATGATGATGAGGGTGGCGATGATGTGGAGGAGGAAGAGGAGGAAGAGAAGGATGAAGAGATCCCTGAACTGCCGCAGTATAAGGAGTTCCTAGTCAGCCGTCGCCGTAGAAACGTGAGCAGGAACAGGAAGAGGCAGAGGAAAGGACAGGAACTCCCGCCCACTGGCTCTCTGATTGACCTGGGCTCCACCAATAAGACCAGGTTAAAGGCCAAGGAGGAAGAAGATGAGGAAGAGGAGGAGGAGGAAGAAGAGGCTGAAAGGAGACGGGTGAGAAAATCAGTACTATTCTATATTCACCACTAGAGGGCGCCATTATTACATTTCTCTCACTGAAATAACTGCCTTTATACGATTGTGTGTGTGTGTGTGTGTGTGTGTGTGTGTGTGTGTGTGTGTGTGTGTGTGTGTGTGTGTGTGTGTGTGTGTGTGTGTGTGTGTGTGTGTGTGTGTGTGAGGGAGGGAGGGAGAAAATATAAAAGAGAGAGGTTTGGCCGGCATTCTCGAATTCTGCTCATTTTTCTCTGGTCAGCCCTGGCATTCCCAGCATGCAATGTGCAAGCATGCGTTCTGTGAGTGTGAGCGTGCTCCTGACCACATTCTCACACCTGTCAGCGAGGTCCGGCCGGGGCTCCTGGCAGGTTCTCCTAACGTTCCACTGGCAGGTTCTCCTAATGTTCCACTGGCAGGTTCTCCTAATGTTCCACTGGCAGGTTCTCCTAACGTTCCACTGGCAGGTTCTCCTAACGTTCCACTGGCAGGTTCTCCTAATGTTCCACTGGCAGGTTCTCCTATCGTTCCACTGGCAGGTTCTTCTAACGTTCCACTTGCACGTTTTCCTAGATCTGTTCTCCTCTGGCACAGTGTTGTTTAGTGCTGGCTCGTCATGAAAGGATGTTGTGTGTGTGTGTGTGTGGTGTATTTGTGGTGTGGTGTGTGTGTGTGTGTGTGGTGTATTTGTGGTGTATGTGTGATGTATTTGTGGTGTGTGGTATATGTGTGGTGTTGTGTGTGTGTGTGTGGTGTATTTGTGGTGTGTGGTGTATTTGTGGTGTGTGGTGTATGTGTGGTGTGTGTGTGTGTGCGGTGTGTGTGTGGTGTATTTGTGGTGTGTGGTGTATGTGTGATGTATGTGCGGTGTGTGTGTGGTGTATTTGTGGTGTGTTGTGTATGTGTGATGTGTGGTGTATGTGTGGTGTGTGTGTGTGTGTGGTGTATGTGTGGTGTGAGGTGTATGTGTGGTGTGTGTGTGTGCGGTGTGTGTGTGGTGTATTTGTGGTGTGTGGTGTATGTGTGATGTATGTGCGGTGTGTGTGTGGTGTGTGTGTGTGTGTGGTGTGAGTGTGGTGTGTGGAGTGTGGTGTGTGTGTGGAGTGTGGTGTGTGTGTGTGTGTGTGTGTGTGTGTGTGTGTGTGTGTGTGTGTGGTGTGTGTGTGATGTGTGTGTGGAGTGTGGTGTATGTGTGGTGTGTGTGTGTGTGTGTGTGTGTGTGTTTGTGTGTGTGTGTGTGTGTGTGTGTGGTGTGTGTGTGGTGTGTGTGTGGTGTGTGTGTGGTGTGTGTGTGTGTGTGTGTGTGTGTGTGTGTGTGTGTGTGTGTGGTGTGTGTGTGTGGTGTATTTGTGGTGCGTGTGTGTGTGTGTGTGTGTGGTGTATGTGTGGTGTGTCTGTGTGTCTGTGTGTCTGTGTGTGTGTGTGTGTGTGTGTGTGTGTGTGTGTGTGTGTGTGTGTGTGTGTGTGTGTGTGTGTGTGTGTGTCTGTGTGTGTGTGTGTGTGTGTGTGTGTGTGTGTGGTGTATTTGTGGTGTATGTGTGGTGTGGTGTGGTGTATTTGTGGTGTGTGTGTGGTGTATGTGGTGTGTGTGTGTGTGTGTGTGTGGTGTGTGTGTGTGTCTTTATATTTGGATAACAGTGTATGATTTTCTTCTGTATAGTAATAGTGTTCTGGGTGCCTTGCACCCTATTCCATATATAGTGCACTACTTTTGACCAGGACCCATAGACTCTCGTCTAAAGTAGTGCAGTATATAGGGAATAGGGTGCCATAGGGCTCTGGTCTAAAGTAGTGCACTATATAGGGAATAGGGTGCCATAGGGCACTGGTCTAAAGTCGTGCACTATATAGGGAATATAGTGCCATAGGGCTCTGGTCTAAAGTAGTGCAGTATATAGGGAATAGGGTGCCATAGGGCACTGGTCTAAAGTAGTGCACTATATAGGGAATCGAGTCTCAATAGTGCTCTGGGCCGTTAAAAGACTACTACTCTTCAGGGTTCCATATCAGATGCAGACCAGGGTTTTAAAGTCAGTGATTGACAGAGTGAAGAGAAAACTGTTTGTGTCTGGACGTCTCTGTGTGGTGGTTGGCTGTATGTGGATGAAAGCCATCGGCACCATTCGTTCCTATGTGAAGACTCAGTAGTGGGTTGAAGACAAATGACGTCAGGTAATAAGATGAGGTCTCATGAAGTCATAGGATGGAGTTCAGCTCAGTGCTGCCCCCTCTAATTGAAGGCCGGCCGGGGTACTGCAGGCTGGCGTTAGCAACTAAATGTTCCTCATAACTTCTTCTGTGTGTGATTTTAAAATAATCCGTTCAAGGAACATACATCTTGTGTATTAGAAGTAATTATTGGTATCAATATTGAACACAAAGATTGTCATTTTTCCATTCACTATAATGGTAGATCCTGTTTTCTGCTAATAATGCCTGCAGTACCTCGGTCGACCATGAAACTTCCATGGCTTCTGTTATGGTTATCCATGTCTGTCAGAATGACTAGTCAGGGTGGAATCAGTTTAGTAACTAGTAGTAGTCAGTAAAGAAGAGTTAGTAAATACGACTGGTTAATAGTAAATAAGACTGGTTAGTAGTAAATAAGACTGGTTAGTAGTAAATAAGACTGGTTAATAGTAAATAAGACTGATTAATAAGACTGGTTAATAAGACTGGTTAATAGTAAATAAGACTGGTTAGTAGTAAATAAGACTGGTTAGTAGTAAATAAGACTGGTTAGTAGTAAATAACACTGGTTAATAGTAAATAAGACTGATTAATAAGACTGGTTAATAAGACTGGTTAATAGTAAATAAGACTGGTTAGTAGTAAATAAGACTGGTTAGTAGTAAATAAGACTGGTTAATAGTAAATAAGACTGGTTAGTAGTAAATAAGACTGGTTAATAGTAAATAAGACTGATTAATAAGACTGGTTAATAAGACTGGTTAATAGTAAATAAGACTGGTTAGTAGTAAATAAGATGGGTTAATAGTAAATAAGACTGGTTAATAGTAAATAAGACTGGTTAGTAGTAAATAAGATGGGTTAATAGTAAATAAGACTGGTTAATAGTTAATAAGACTGGTTAATAGTAAATAAGACTGATTAATAAGACTGGTTAATAAGACTGGTTAGTAGTAAATAAGACGGGTTAATAGTAAATAAGACTGGTTAGTAGTAAATAAGACTGGTTAATAGTAAATAAGACTGGTTAGTAGTAAATAAGACAGGTTAATAAGACTGGTTAATAGTAAATAAGACTGGTTAATAAGACTGGTTAATAGTAAATAAGACTGGTTAATAGTAGATAAGACTGGTTACTAGTAAATAAGACTGGTTAATAGTAAATAACACTGGTTAGTAGTAAATAGGACTGGTTAGTAGTAAATAGGACTGGTTAGTAGTAAATAAGACTGGTTAGTAGTAAATAAGACTGGTTAATAAGACAACTTAATAGTAAATAAGAATGGTTAATAGTAAATACGACTGGTTAGTAGTAAATAAGACAGGTTAGTAGTAAATAAGACTGGTTAATAGTAAATACGACTGGTTAGTAGTAAATAAGACAGGTTAGTAGTAAATAAGACTGGTTAATAGTAAATACGACTGGTTAGTAGTAAATAAGACTGGTTAATAGTAAATAAGACTGGTTAGTAGTAAATAAGACTGGTTAGTAGTAAATAAGACTGGTTAATAAGACTGGTTAATAGTAAATAAGACTGGTTAATAGTAAATAAGACTGGTTAGTAGTAAATAAGACTGGTTAATAGTAAATAAGACTGGTTAATAGTAAATAAGACTGGTTAGTAGTAAATAAGACTGGTTAGTAGTAAATAAGACTGGTTAGTAGTAAATAAGACTGGTTAATAGTAAATAAGACTGGTTAGTAGTAAATAAGACTGGTTAATAGTAAATATGACTGGTTAATAAGACTGGTTAATAGTAAATAAGACTGGTTAGTAGTAAATAAGACTGGTTAGTAGTAAATAAGACTGGTTAGTAGTAAATAAGACTGGTTAATAGTAAATAAGACTGGTTAGTAGTAAATAAGACTGGTTAGTAGTAAATAAGACTGGTTAATAAGACTGGTTAATAGTAAATAAGACTGGTTAATAGTAAATAAGACTGGTTAGTAGTAAATAAGACTGGTTAATAGTAAATACGACTGGTTAGTAGTAAATAAGACGGGTTAGTAGTAAATAAGACTGGTTAGTAGTAAATAAGACTGGTTAGTAGTAAATAAGACTGGTTAATAGTAAATAAGACTGGTTAGTAGTAAATAAGACTGGTTAATAGTAAATATGACTGGTTAGTAGTAAATAAGACTGGTTAATAGTAAATAAGACTAGTTTGTAGCAAATAAGACTGGTTAGTAGTAAATAAGACTGGTTAATAGTAAATAAGACTGGTTAATAGTAAATAAGACTGGTTAGTAGTAAATAAGACTGGTTAATAGTAAATAAGACTAGTTTGTAGCAAATAAGACTGGTTAGTAGTAAATAAGACTGGTTAATAGTAAATAAGACTGGTTAATAGTAAATAAGACTGGTTAGTAGTAAATAAGACTGGTTAATAGTAAATACGACTGGTTAGTAGTAAATAAGACGGGTTAGTAGTAGATAAGACTGGTTAGTAGTAAATAAGACGGGTTAGTAGTAAATAAGACAGGTTAGTAGTAAATAAGACTGGTTAGTAGTAAATAAGACTCGTTAGTAGTAAATAAGACTGGTTAGTAGTAAATAAGACTGGTTAATAGTAAATACGACTGGTTAGTAGTAAATAAGACTGGTTAATAGTAAATAAGACTGGTTAGCAGTAAATACGACTGGTTAGTAGTAAATAAGACTGGTTAATAAGACTGGTTAATAGTAAATAAGACTGAATAAGCTGGTTGGTTCGGTGTAACGGTTAGGGTTAGGCAGGTCAATTGATAGTCAATGTCTATCTGGGAATTGTATTGTGGTGAATCACTCTGTCTCTCCGTGACTTTATGACCTCTAGGGTTCAGATGTCAACTGTGACTCAATCAGATTAAGGGTCACTCCCTCTGGTCGGTCAGGATCCCCAGCGAGGATCTCCCTCCCTCCCTCCCTCCCTCCCCCTCCCTCCCTCCCTCCCTCCCTCCCTCCCTCCCTCCCTCCCTCCCCTCCCTCCCTCCCTCCCTCCCTCCCTCCCTCCCTCCCCCTTAATGCATGTCCCCCCTCCCCCCATAACCCCTGTCCCCCCCTCCCCCCATAACGCATGTCCCCCCTTCCCCATAACCCATGTCCTCCCCCATAACCCATGTTCTCCCCCATAACGCATGTCCCCCCCCCTTCTCCATAACCCATGTCCCCCCCCTCCCCCCCATAACACATGCCCCCCCTTCCCCATAACCCATGTCCCCCCCTCCCCCATAACGCATGTCCCCCCTCCCCCCCATAACCCATGTCCTCCCCCATAACGCATAACCCCCCCCCCATAACGCATGTCCCCCACCCCCCTTCCCCATAAGGCATGCCCCCCTTCTTCCCCATAACCCATGTTCCCTCCCTCCCTCAACCTTTAGGGCTGAGGGGACACCTACTGAATGAGAGGCTTGTGGGAGGGTATTTGATGGAGTGTAAAGGGACAGAGAGAGAGATCTAACTCCAACATGGTTGCCCTTTAAATCTAGCCATCGCTGCCACTAACAGGGATGTTGAGGATTTGTTTTGAATACTTAACTTCAATTCCCCAGCCCTTTTCTCTCTCTCTCTCCAGGCCCTGATTGGTCACCTGACTGAGTGAGGTACTTGTTCACTGGTCGGTCCTCCAGGAAATGAACAAGCTACTTTGTTTCAACCCCAGAGTTCTTAGGGGCAGATAGCAGCACATCGGGTCTCTTTGAGGAGCTGGTTTACGCGTGCAATCGCGCACACACACACTCACGCACGCACGCACACATACACACACACACACACACACACACACACACACACACACACACACACACACACACACACACACACACACACACACACACACACACACACACACACACACACACACACACCAACAAGTACCCCACATCCCCAGCCCTACTACTCAGATCGTGTCGACCATTTTGTGAAATATCTTCCTTTATGATTTGGTGGTCAAGCCATTTCCTGTGAGCCTGTGACCCCAGATCTCCAGATTCCTACAGAGACACAGCGGACTGACTCTGTACCGTGGATGCTATTTATAACCTGCTGGGGAAGAGAGGAGGGTGAGGGGGGGAGGAGAGAAAAGGGGAGAGGAGTGAGGGAGAGGACAGAGGGAGATGGAGAAGAGGGGGGGGCGGAGGGAGGGAGGGAGGGGAGCAGACGTGGAGTAGGGGAATTTCAATTGGCTATGAATGGCAACACACACACACACACACACACACACACACACACACACACACACACACACACACACACACACACACACACCCTTCTACTCTCTCACAGTGCATCTCTTTCATAGTTTATGAAATGTTAATGTGTGTCCCTCCAACCTCAGTTTATCAACAGATGACTGGGCTCTGAAAGCATCAGTGTGTTTCAACTGTAGTTTATCCACAGAGGAATGGGCTCTAGCCTCTTCTGCCAGTCTCCTCTACCAGCCTCCTCTACCAGCCTCCTCTACCAGTCTCCTCTACCAGCCTCTTCTACCAGCCTCTTTTCTACCAGCCTCCTCTACCAGCCTCTTCTACCAGCCTCTTCTACCAGCCTCCTCTACCAGCCTCCTCTACCAGCCTCCTCTACCAGTCTCCTCTACCAGCCTCTTCTACCAGTCTCCTCTACCAGCCTATTCTACCAGCCTCCTCTACCAGTCTCCTCTACCAGTCTCTAGTGCCAGATTCCTCTACCAGCCTCTTCTACCAGCCTCCTCTACCAGCCTCCTCTACCAGCCTCCTCTACCAGTCTCCTCTACCAGCCTCTTCTACCAGTCTCTTCTACCAGCCTCCTCTACCAGTCTCCTCTACCAGTCTCCTCTACCAGTCTCTTCTGCCAGTCTCCTCTACCAGCCTCCTCTACCAGTCTCCTCTACCAGCCTCTTCTACCAGCCTCCTCTACCAGTCTCCTCTACCAGTCTCCTCTACCAGCCTCCTCTACCAGCCTCCTCCTCCAGCATCTTCTACCAGCCTCCTCTACCAGCCTCCTCTACCAGCCTCCTCCTCCAGCCTCTTCTACCAACCTCCTCTACCAGCCTCCTCTACCAACCTCCTCTACCAGCCTCCTCTGTTTACCTTGTGTATGGCCCACTCCGTGTTTGCTTGGGCAAGTGCCAGGCTTTTTTGGGGCTTAATCTGGTCACATTATAACATGTGTGTGTGTGTGTGTGTGTGTGTGTGTGTCTCTGTCGTTGTCTCTGTCGGTGTCTCTGTGGTGTGGCACAGTCCCCGTGGTGTGATTCTATGAGTCAGCTGATGAGGAAGTTGGATCAGCTCAATCTGGACATACAGGAAGCACTCAGCGCTGCTAGCTCCTCCCACTCTGACAACGACCAACCAGAAACACAACAACCAGAACTGGTAAGTCCGATAGAACACAGACATACATTCTGATAGAACACAGACATACAGTCTGATAGAACACAGACAGTCTGATAGAACACAGACAGTCTGATAGAACACAGACATACAGTCTGATAGAACACAGACATACAGTCTGATAGAACACAGACAGTCTGATAGAACACAGACAGTCTGATAGAACACAGACATACAGTCTGATAGAACACAGACAGTCTGATAGAACACAGACAGTCTGATAGAACACAGACAGTCTGATAGAACACATACAGATAGTCTGATAGAACACAGACAGACATTCTGATAGAACACAGACAGTCTGATAGAACACATACAGACAGTCTGATAGAACACAGACATACAGTCTGATAGAACACAGACAGTCTGATAGAACACAGACATGCAGTCTGATAGAACACAGACAGACAGTCTGATAGAACACAGACAGTCTGATAGAACACAGACAGTCCGATAGAACACAGACATGCAGTCTGATAGAACACAGACATACAGTCTGATAGAACACAGACAGTCTGATAGAACACAGACAGTCCGATAGAACACAGACAGTCCGATAGAACACAGACAGTCTGATAGAACACAGACATGCAGTCTGATAGAACACAGACATACAGTCTGATAGAACACAGACAGTCTGATAGAACACAGACATGCAGTCTGATAGAACACAGACATACAGTCTGATAGAACACAGACAGTCTAATAGAACACAGACATACAGTCTGATAGAACACAGACAGTCCGATAGAACACAGACAGTCCGATAGAACACAGACATGCAGTCTGATAGAACACAGACATACAGTCTGATAGAACACAGACAGTCTGATAGAACACAGACATACAGTCTGATAGAACACAGACAGTCCGATAGAACACAGACAGTCCGATAGAACACAGACAGTCTGATAGAACACAGACAGTCTGATAGAACACAGACATGCAGTCTGATAGAACACAGACATACAGTCTGATAGAACACAGACAGTCTGATAGAACACAGACAGTCTGATAGAACACAGACATACAGTCTGATAGAACACAGACAGTCTGATAGAACACAGACAGTCCGATAGAACACAGACATGCAGTCTGATAGAACACAGACATACAGTCTGATAGAACACAGACATACAGTCTGATAGAACACAGACAGTCTGATAGAACACAGACAGTCTGATAGAACACAGACAGTCTGATAGAACACAGACATACAGTCTGATAGAACACAGACAGTCTGATAGAACACAGACAGTCCGATAGAACACAGACATGCAGTCTGATAGAACACAGACAGTCTGATAGAACACAGACATACAGTCTGATAGAACACAGACAGTCTGATAGAACACAGACAGTCTGATAGAACACAGACAGTCTGATAGAACACAGACATACAGTCTGATAGAACACAGACAGTCTGATAGAACACAGACAGTCCGATAGAACACAGACATGCAGTCTGATAGAACACAGACATACAGTCTGATAGAACACAGACATACAGTCTGATAGAACACAGACAGTCTGATAGAACACAGACAGTCTGATAGAACACAGACATACATTCTGATAGAACACAGACATACATTCTGATAGAACACAGACAGTCTGATAGAACACAGACATACATTCTGATAGAACACAGACATACATTCTGATAGAACACAGACATACAGTCTGATAGAACACAGACATGCAGTCTGATAGAACACATACAGTCTGATAGAACACAGACAGACATTCTGATAGAACACAGACAGTCTGATAGAACACAGACAGTCTGATAGAACACAGACATGCAGTCTGATAGAACACATACAGTCTGATAGAACACAGACATACAGTCTGATAGAACACATACAGTCTGACACATACACACACACACACACACACACACACACACACACACACACACACACACACACACACACACACACACACACACACACACACACACACACACACACACACACACACACACACACACACACACGTTCCTCAGCCAGCGTGTTGCCATGCGTGCAGACAACTATTCTGCCTCAGTTTAATCTATGGTTGAATTAATTAACAGTAATTGTTTGGATGCAACCCAAACCTGTTGTTTTCCATCATTAAATGTTTGTATAAATCTGTCTGTGTGTGGTGGGTGTGGGAGTGTGGGGGGTGTGGGGGGTGGGGTATGCAGTGTGTGTGTTTTGGTCTACCTTCATCTGGCTTCCAGGCGGAAACTCAGCATTAATCCCTTAACGAGGGGAACTCGTAACTTCAACCAATCTGGCAACACAGTAGAGTACAGTTCCAACCCAACTAACCAGCTAACCAACCTGCTAACCCAACTAACCAGCTAACCAACCAGCTAACCAACCAACCGGCTAACCAACAAGCTAACCGACCAATCAGCTATCCAGCGAACCAACCAACCAACCAGCTAACCAACCAACCAGCTAACCAACAAGCTAACCGACCAATCAGCTATCCAGCGAACCAACAAACCAGCTAACCAACCAACCAACCAGCTAACCAACCAACCAGCTAACCAACCAACCAGCTAACCTGGTTCGAGCCCAGATAGGGGCGAGGAGAGGGTCCCTGGTTCGAGCCCAGGTAGGGGCGAGAAGAGGGTCCCTGGTTCGAGCCCAGGTAGGGGCGAGGAGAGGGTCCCTGGTTCGTGCCCAGATAGGAGTAAGGAGAGGGTCCCTGGTTCAAGCCCAGGTAGGGGCGAGGAGAGGGTCCCTGGTTCGAGCCCAGGTAGGGGCGAGGAGAGGGTCCCTGGTTCGAGCCCAGGTAGGGGCGAGAAGAGGGTCCCTGGTTCGAGCCCAGGTAGGGGCGAGGAGAGGGTCCCTGGTTCGAGCCCAGATAGGAGTAAGGAGAGGGTCCCTGGTTCAAGCCCAGGTAGGGGCGAGGAGAGGGTCCCTGGTTCGAGCCCAGGTAGGGGCGAGGAGAGGGTCCCTGGTTCGAGCCCAGATAGGAGTAAGGAGAGGGTCCCTGGTTCAAGCCCAGGTAGGGGTGAGGAGAGGGTCCCTGGTTCGAGCCCAGGTAGGGGCGAGGAGAGGGTCCCTGGTTCGAGCCCAGGTAGGGGCGAGGAGAGGAACAGAAGCTATTCTGTTACACAAACAACCAACTAACCAACAGCAACAATCTTCAGGATTCCCTAATTGTTTGAAACAATCTTTATCTTGGGCCAAACTGGCAACCCAACACACCAGCCGCAATGCAAATCAAGAATCCTCAGCATTTTAGGTTCTCCTCCATCAAATACATATGTTTCTGAGGACCGACCTGGCAACCTACCTGGCAGTAAATAAACGTGAATAATACTGAACTACATGCTTGGCTTGGCTGTTGGCAGGTTAGCTTTACTTAAGTTAATCAAACAATCACATTTGATTTGGTTAGCACTTTATACAAATGCATTTGTCATAACGTGCTTAGTCCACAGCAACCCAGGCCGAAATCCCTTATAGAGTTTACAGAGGCAATATGAAGGAAATAAACACAGACTGGTAGACCTCATATCTAAAACTTCTTCATCTCAGAGAATCACACAGACAGTCCTCTATATGACCCCTGACCTACCGTGTACCCTCCACACAAAGGGCAGTCCTCCATGTGACCCCTGACCTACCGTGTACCCTCCACACAAAGGACAGTCCTCCATGTGACCCC
>NC_088219.1:8209670-8219670 GCF_036934945.1 Oncorhynchus masou masou
GTTCTCTGACCACACAGTGGTTCTATCTGACCACACAGTGGTTCTCTCTGACCACTCACAGTGGTGTTCTGACCACTCACAGTGGTGTTCTGACCACTCACAGTGGTTCTCTCTGACCACACAGTGGTTCTATCTGACCACACAATGGTTCTCTCTGACCACACAGTGGTTCTCTCTGACCACTCACAGTGGTGTTCTGACCACACAATGGTTCTATCTGACCACACAGTGGTTCTCTCTGACCACTCACAGTGGTTCTCTCTGACCACACACAGTGGTTCTCTCTGACCACTCACAGTGGTTCTCTCTGACCACTCACAGTGGTTCTATCTGACCACACAATGGTTCTCTCTGACCACTCACAGTGGTTCTCTCTGACCACTCACAGTGGTTCTATCTGACCACTCACAGTGGTTCTCTCTGACCACTCACAGTGGTTCTCTCTGACCACTCACAGTGGTTCTCTCTGACCACTCACAGTGGTTCTCTCTGACCACTCACAGTGGTTCTCTCTGACCACTCACAGTGGTTCTCTCTGACCACTCACAGTGGTTCTCTCTGACCACACACAGTGGTTCTCTCTGACCACACACAGTGGTTCTCTCTGACCACACACAGTGGTTCTCTCTGACCACACAGTGGTTCTCTCTGACCACACACAGTGGTTCTCTCTGACCACACAGTGGTTCTCTCTGACCACACACAGTGGTTCTCTCTGACCACACACAGTGGTTCTCTCTGACCACACAGTGGTTCTCTCTGACCACACACAGTGGTTCTCTCTGACCACACACAGTGGTTCTCTCTGACCACACACAGTGGTTCTCTCTGACCACTCACAGTGGTTCTCTCTGACCACTCACAGTGGTTCTCTCTGACCACACAGTGGTTCTCTCTGACCACTCACAGTGGTTCTCTCTGACCACACACAGTGGTTCTCTATGACCACACACAGTGGTTCTCTCTGACCACACAGTGGTTCTCTCTGACCACTCACAGTGGTGTTCTGACCACTCACAGTGGTTCTCTCTGACCACTCACAGTGGTTCTCTCTGACCACACAGTGGTTCTCTCTGACCACACAGTGGTTCTCTCTGACCACTCACAGTGGTTCTCTCTGACCACTCACAGTGGTTCTCTCTGACCTCACAGTGGTTCTCTCTGACCTCACAGTGGTTCTCTCTGACCACACAGTGGTTCTCTCTTATCACACACAGTGGTTCTCTCTGACCACACAGTGGTTCTCTCTGACCACTCACAGTGGTGTTCTGACCACTCACAGTGGTTCTCTCTGACCACTCACAGTGGTTCTCTCTGACCACACAGTGGTTCTCTCTGACCACACAGTGGTTCTCTCTGACCACTCACAGTGGTTCTCTCTGACCACTCACAGTGGTTCTCTCTGACCTCACAGTGGTTCTCTCTGACCTCACAGTGGTTCTCTCTGACCACACAGTGGTTCTCTCTGACCACACACAGTGGTTCTCTCTGACCTCACAGTGGTTCTCTCTGACCACACAGTGGTTCTCTCTGACCACACACAGTGGTTCTCTCTGACCACTCACAGTGGTGTTCTGACCACTCACAGTGGTTCTCTCTGACCACTCACAGTGGTTCTCTCTGACCACTCACAGTGGTTCTCTCTGACCTCACAGTGGTTCTCTCTGACCTCACAGTGGTTCTCTCTGACCACACAGTGGTTCTCTCTGACCACACACAGTGGTTCTCTCTGACCACTCACAGTGGTGTTCTGACCACTCACAGTGGTTCTCTCTGACCACTCACAGTGGTTCTCTCTGACCACTCACAGTGGTTCTCTCTGACCTCACAGTGGTGTTCTGACCACTCACAGTGGTTCTCTCTGACCACACAGTGGTTCTCTCTGACCACACACAGTGGTTCTCTCTGACCACACAGTGGTTCTCTGACCACACAGTGGTTCTATCTGACCACACAGTGGTTCTATCTGACCACACAGTGGTTCTATCTGACCACACAGTGGTTCTCTCTGACCACTCACAGTGGTGTTCTGACCACTCACAGTGGTTCTCTCTGACCACACAGTGGTTCTCTCTGACCACACACAGTGGTTCTCTCTGACCACACAGTGGTTCTCTGACCACACAGTGGTTCTATCTGACCACACAGTGGTTCTCTCTGACCACTCACAGTGGTGTTCTGACCACTCACAGTGGTGTTCTGACCACTCACAGTGGTTCTCTCTGACCACACAGTGGTTCTATCTGACCACACAATGGTTCTCTCTGACCACACAGTGGTTCTCTCTGACCACTCACAGTGGTGTTCTGACCACACAATGGTTCTATCTGACCACACAGTGGTTCTCTCTGACCACTCACAGTGGTTCTCTCTGACCACACACAGTGGTTCTCTCTGACCACTCACAGTGGTTCTCTCTGACCACTCACAGTGGTTCTATCTGACCACACAATGGTTCTCTCTGACCACTCACAGTGGTTCTCTCTGACCACTCACAGTGGTTCTCTCTGACCACTCACAGTGGTTCTCTCTGACCACTCACAGTGGTTCTCTCTGACCACTCACAGTGGTTCTCTCTGACCACTCACAGTGGTTCTCTCTGACCACTCACAGTGGTTCTCTCTGACCACACACAGTGGTTCTCTCTGACCACACACAGTGGTTCTCTCTGACCACACACAGTGGTTCTCTCTGACCACACAGTGGTTCTCTCTGACCACACACAGTGGTTCTCTCTGACCACACAGTGGTTCTCTCTGACCACACACAGTGGTTCTCTCTGACCACACACAGTGGTTCTCTCTGACCACACAGTGGTTCTCTCTGACCACACACAGTGGTTCTCTCTGACCACACACAGTGGTTCTCTCTGACCACACACAGTGGTTCTCTCTGACCACTCACAGTGGTTCTCTCTGACCACTCACAGTGGTTCTCTCTGACCACACAGTGGTTCTCTCTGACCACTCACAGTGGTTCTCTCTGACCACACACAGTGGTTCTCTATGACCACACACAGTGGTTCTCTCTGACCACACAGTGGTTCTCTCTGACCACTCACAGTGGTGTTCTGACCACTCACAGTGGTTCTCTCTGACCAGTCACAGTGGTTCTCTCTGACCACACAGTGGTTCTCTCTGACCACACAGTGGTTCTCTCTGACCACACAGTGGTTCTCTCTGACCACTCACAGTGGTTCTCTCTGACCACTCACAGTGGTTCTCTCTGACCTCACAGTGGTTCTCTCTGACCTCACAGTGGTTCTCTCTGACCACACAGTGGTTCTCTCTTACCACACACAGTGGTTCTCTCTGACCACACAGTGGTTTTCTCTGACCACTCACAGTGGTGTTCTGACCACTCACAGTGGTTCTCTCTGACCACTCACAGTGGTTCTCTCTGACCACACAGTGGTTCTCTCTGACCACACAGTGGTTCTCTCTGACCACTCACAGTGGTTCTCTCTGACCACTCACAGTGGTTCTCTCTGACCTCACAGTGGTTCTCTCTGACCACTCACAGTGGTTCTCTCTGACCACACACAGTGGTTCTCTCTGACCACTCACAGTGGTTCTCTCTGACCACTCACAGTGGTTCTATCTGACCACACAATGGTTCTCTCTGACCACTCACAGTGGTTCTCTCTGACCACTCACAGTGGTTCTCTCTGACCACTCACAGTGGTTCTCTCTGACCACTCACAGTGGTTCTCTCTGACCACTCACAGTGGTTCTCTCCTGACCACTCACAGTGGTTCTCTCTGACCACTCACAGTGGTTCTCTCTGACCACTCACAGTGGTTCTCTCTGACCACACACAGTGGTTCTCTCTGACCACACACAGTGGTTCTCTCTGACCACACACAGTGGTTCTCTCTGACCACACAGTGGTTCTCTCTGACCACACACAGTGGTTCTCTCTGACCACACAGTGGTTCTCTCTGACCACACACAGTGGTTCTCTCTGACCACACACAGTGGTTCTCTCTGACCACACAGTGGTTCTCTCTGACCACACACAGTGGTTCTCTCTGACCACACACAGTGGTTCTCTCTGACCACACACAGTGGTTCTCTCTGACCACTCACAGTGGTTCTCTCTGACCACTCACAGTGGTTCTCTCTGACCACACAGTGGTTCTCTCTGACCACTCACAGTGGTTCTCTCTGACCACACACAGTGGTTCTCTATGACCACACACAGTGGTTCTCTCTGACCACACAGTGGTTCTCTCTGACCACTCACAGTGGTGTTCTGACCACTCACAGTGGTTCTCTCTGACCACTCACAGTGGTTCTCTCTGACCACACAGTGGTTCTCTCTGACCACACAGAGTATGGTTTTCCATACAGGTGGGAAGTGGGAGAGAGTATGGTTTTCCATACAGGTGGGAAGTGGGAGAGAGTATGGTTTTCCATACAGGTGGGAAGTGGGAGAGAGTATGGTTTTCCATACAGGTGGGAAGTGGGAGAGAGTATGGTTTTCCATACAGGTGGGAAGTGGGAGAGAGTATGGTTTTCCATACAGGTGGGAAGTGGGAGAGAGTATGGTTTTCCATACAGGTGGGAAGTGGGAGAGAGTATGGTTTTCCATACAGGTGGGAAGTGGGAGAGAGTATGGTTTTCCATACAGGTGGGAAGTGGGAGAGAGTATGGTTTTCCATACAGGTGGGAAGTGGGAGAGAGTATGGTTTTCCATACAGGGGGAAGTGGGAGAGAGTATGGTTTTCCATACAGGTGGGAAGTGGGAGAGAGTATGGTTTTCCATACAGGTGGGAAGTGGGAGAGAGTATGGTTTTCCATACAGGTGGGAAGTGGGAGAGAGTATGGTTTTCCATACAGGTGGGAAGTGGGAGAGAGTATGGTTTTCCATACAGGGGGAAGTGGGAGAGAGTATGGTTTTCCATACAGGTGGGAAGTGGGAGAGAGTATGGTTTTCCATACAGGTGGAAGTGGGAGTGAGTATGGTTTTCCATACAGGTGGGAAGTGGGAGAGAGTATGGTTTTCCATACAGGTGGGAAGTGGGAGAGAGTATGGTTTTCCATACAGGTGGGAAGTGGGAGAGAGTATGGTTTTCCATACAGGTGGAAGTGGGAGTGAGTATGGTTTTCCATACAGGTGGGAAGTGGGAGAGAGTATGGTTTTCCATACAGGTGGGAAGTGGGAGAGAGTATGGTTTTCCATACAGGTGGGAAGTGGGAGAGAGTATGGTTTTCCATACAGGTGGGAAGTGGGAGAGAGTATGGTTTTCCATACAGGTGGGAAGTGGGAGAGAGTATGGTTTTCCATACAGGTGGGAAGTGGGAGAGAGTATGGTTTTCCATACAGGTGGGTTCTGAATCTGATGTAAAAAGAACCCGAAAGACAACAAATTCAATGGACGACATTCTCTTGTAGTTTCAGTGAACTACTGTAGCAGGGCTTAGGGTTAAATTCAATGGGCGACATTCAAACCACCACAAAAAAAAATCGAAATATGATAATATTAATTTCACTCTATATACACACACAATGTTTAAAGCAGTGGACTCTCTGAAATATCTAAAACACAGACAAGGTTTCAATGTAGAAAACTCTGTCTGTCACTCTATAGACAGGGTTACATTAAACACTATAGACAGGGTTACATTAAACACTATAGACAGGGTTACAATAAACACTATAGACAGGGTTACATTAAACACTATAGACAGGGTTACATTAAACACCATAGACAGGGTTACATTAAACACTATAGACAGGGTTACATTAAACCCTATAGACAGGGTTACATTAAACACTATAGACAGGGTTACATTAAACACTATAGACAGCGTTACATTAAACACTATAGACAGGGTTACATTAAACATAATAGACAGGGTTACATTAAACACTATAGACAGGGTTACATTAAACACTATAGACAGGGTTACATTAAACACTATAGACAGGGTTACATTAAACTCTATAGACAGGGTTACATTAAACACTATAGACAGGGTTTCATTAAACACTATAGGCAGGGTTACATTAAACTCTATAGACAGGGTTACATTAAACACTATAGACAGGGTTACATTAAACACTATAGACAGGGTTATATTAAACACTATAGACAGGGTTACATTAAACTCTATAGACAGGGTTACATTAAACACTATAGACAGGGTTACATTAAACACTATAGACAGGGTTACATTAAACTCTATAGACAGGGTTACATTAAACACTATAGACAGGGTTACATTAAACACTATAGACAGGGTTACATTAAACACCATAGACAGGGTTACATTAAACACTATAGACAGGGTTACATTAAACTCTATAGACAGGGTTACATTAAACACTATAGACAGGGTTACATTTAACACTATAGACAGTAGACTGTAACAGTGTTTATTTTTATTTTTAAGTCATTAAACCAGTAATTGTCTTGTCCTGGTCTCCTGGGGTGGCAGGGTAGCCTAGTGGTTAGAGCGTTGGACTAGTAACCGGAAGGTTGTGAGTTCAAACCCCCGAGCTGACAAGGTACAAATCTGTCGTTCTACCCCTGAACAAGGCAGTTAACCCCACTGTTCCTAGGCCGTCATTGAAAATAAGAATGTGTTCTTAACTGACTTGCCTGGTTAAATATATGGTGTGAACATTACTGGATGAACAAGCTGGCTGACTAATCTGTTCAGAACTTTAATCTCCCCTTGGCCAGATAGCTTCATCTTCTTTATCTTTTATCCTTTAGCCAAACATATTTATTCAGTGAGTCAAAATGATTAACGTTAGCTGCTGGCTGCATGATTGCATCAACCTGGCTATCTAATGCTAGCTAGCTATCTAGCTATGTCAAGCTAACAATAGTCGTTTTGTTAGCTAGCTATAGATAGGATCATTCTGGATAGTTTTAATGGACAACTAAACTGCTTTTATAAACTGCTTCGCCACCCCTTCAACCTCCCCACAACCACCCCACAACCTCCCCACAACCTCCCCTCAACCTCCCCACAACCTCTTCACAACCTACCCTCAACCACCCCTCAACCACCCCACAACCACCCCTCAACCTCCTCACAACCTCCCCTCAACCTCCCCACATCCACCCCTCAAACTCCCGTCAACCTCCCAACAACAATCGATCAAATGTATTTATAATCAAATGTATTTTTTAAGCCCTTCTTACATCAGCTGAAAACTCAAAGTGCTGTACAGAAACCCAACCCAAAACCCACAAACAGCAAGCAATGCAGGTGTAGAAGCACGGTGGCTAGGAAAAACTCCCTAGAAAGGCCAGAACCTAGGAAGAAACCTAGAGAGGAACCAGGCTATGAGGGGTGGCCAGTCCTCCTCTGGCTGTGCCGGGTAGAGATTATAACAGAACATAGCCAAGATAATCAACACCCCTGGCTAAATCTGGTTCTTCTCCAGGTTTCTTCCTAGGTCCTGGCCTTTCTAGGGAGATTTATCCTAGCCACCGTGCTTCTACATCTGCTTGCTGTTTGGGGGCTTTAGGTTGGGTTTCTGCACAAGCACTTTGTGAAAACTGCTGATATTAAAAGGACTTTATAAAATACCTATGATGGATTGACCTCTTCACTTGAGAGAGGACCAGATCTATATTCATTAACGCGTACTTCATTCATCTTTATTACTAAACCCTGGATGACAAAGAGTAAGTGCTTAACACAGCATTTGGCATAGGCCACGTCCCCATAGTTTTGACCAGGGCCCATAAGGGTCTGGTCTAAAGTAGTGCACTACATAGGGAATAGGGTGCGGATTGGGACACATTTGTAGTCTCTCTCTCTCTCTCGTCAGACTAATGTGTATTGACCTACAATACCCGAGGGGTTGACTAAAGATGCCCCTGTCAACCATATGTCTGTCGGTTCTGCAACATTAGCTAATTGCTGTCTTCTATAACCGCATATAGCCTGACCAGAAGGAGAGCGAACTATACAACCTCATATAGCCTGACCAGACAGAGATAGTAGAGCTGACTATATATCCTCATATAGCCTGACCAGACAGAGAGCTGACTATATATCCTCATATAGCCTGACCAGACAGAGATAGTAGAGCTGACTATATATCCTCATATAGCCTGACCAGACAGAGAGCTGACTATATATCCTCATATAGCCTGACCAGACAGAGAGCTGACTATATATCCTCATATAGCCTGACCAGACAGAGACAGTAGAGCTGACTATATATCCTCATATAGCCTGACCAGACAGAGAGCTGACTATATATCCTCATATAGCCTGACCAGACAGAGAGCTGACTATATATCCTCATATAGCCTGACCAGACAGAGAGCTGACTATATATCCTCATATAGCCTGACCAGACAGAGAGCTGACTATATATCCTCATATAGCCTGACCAGACAGAGAGCTGACTATATATCCTCAGATAGCCTGACCAGACAGAGAGCTGACTATATATCCTCATATAGCCTGACCAGACAGAGATAGTAGAGCTGACTATATATCCTCATATAGCCTGACCAGACAGAGAGCTGACTATATATCCTCATATAGCCTGACCAGACAGAGATAGTAGAGCTGACTATATATCCTCATATAGCCTGACCAGACAGAGAGCTGACTATATATCCTCATTTAGCCTGACCAGACAGAGACAGTAGAGCTGACTATATATCCTCATATAGCCTGACCAGACAGAGATAGTAGAGCTGACTATATATCCTCATATAGCCTGACCAGACAGAGAGCTGACTATATATCCTCATATAGCCTGACCAGACAGAGAGCTGACTATATATCCTCATATAGCCTGACCAGACAGAGAGCTGACTATATATCCTCATATAGCCTGACCAGACAGAGATAGTAGAGCTGACTATATATCCTCATATAGCCTGACCAGACAGAGAGCTGACTATATATCCTCATATAGCCTGACCAGACAGAGATAGTAGAGCTGACTATATATCCTCATATAGCCTGACCAGACAGAGAGCTGACTATATATCCTCATATAGCCTGACCAGACAGAGAGCTGACTATATATCCTCATATAGCCTGACCAGACAGAGACAGTAGAGCTGACTATATATCCTCATATAGCCTGACCAGACAGAGACAGTAGAGCTGACTATATATCCTCATATAGCCTGACCAGACAGAGAGCTGACTATATATCCTCATATAGCCTGACCAGACAGAGATAGTAGAGCTGACTATATATCCTCATATAGCCTGACCAGACAGAGAGCTGACTATATATCCTCATATAGCCTGACCAGACAGAGAGCTGACTATATATCCTCATATAGCCTGACCAGACAGAGAGCTGACTATATATCCTCATATAGCCTGACCAGACAGAGAGCTGACTATATATCCTCATATAGCCTGACCAGAAGGAGAGCGAACTATACAACCTCATATAGCCTGACCAGACAGAGATAGTAGAGCTGACTATATATCCTCATATAGCCTGACCAGACAGAGAGCTGACTATATATCCTCATATAGCCTGACCAGACAGAGATAGTAGAGCTGACTATATATCCTCATATAGCCTGACCAGACAGAGATAGTAGAGCTGACTATATATCCTCATATAACCTGACCAGACAGAGAGCTGACTATATATCCTCATATAGCCTGACCAGACAGAGAGCTGACTATATATCCTCATATAGCCTGACCAGACAGAGACAGTAGAGCTGACTATATATCCTCATATAGCCTGACCAGACAGAGAGCTGACTATATATCCTCATATAGCCTGACCAGACAGAGAGCTGACTATATATCCTCATATAGCCTGACCAGACAGAGAGCTGACTATATATCCTCATATAGCCTGACCAGACAGAGAGCTGACTATATATCCTCATATAGCCTGACCAGACAGAGAGCTGACTATATATCCTCATATAGCCTGACCAGAAGGAGAGCGAACTATACAACCTCATATAGCCTGACCAGACAGAGATAGTAGAGCTGACTATATATCCTCATATAGCCTGACCAGACAGAGAGCTGAC
>NC_088219.1:8227170-8257170 GCF_036934945.1 Oncorhynchus masou masou
CTTCTTGAGAACCACACAACAAACGGTTTAACTTCTTGAGAACCACACATCTCCAGTTCCAGCCATATCTGCTTGTTTAAATAAGCATCTCACCAGACAAACCCTTCTGGGATATGACTTCCTCTCCTAGATGTTGTTCTCACACTTTGTATATGAGTATAAGGTTGCTGGCTGGCCACACACACACAACTGTACACACACACACACACACACACACACACACACACACACACACACACACACACACACACACACACACACACACACACACACACACACAAATCTCATAAAGCCAGACCATACGGTGAATCACTCCATGTCAGCATGAGAGAGACCATTTAGTTGTTATCTGATAATGTCCTTATCCTCTCTGCTTCCACTGATAGAACTATGGACCCGATAGAACTATGGACCTGATAGAACTATGGACCTGATAGAACTGTGGACCTGATAGAACTATGGACCTGATAGAACTACGGACCTGATAGAACTATGGACCTGATAGAACTATGGACCTGATAGAACTATGGACCTGATAGAACTATGGACCTGATAGAACTATGGACCCGATAGAACTATGGATCTGATAGAACTATGGACCTGATAGAACTACGGACCTGATAGAACTATGGATCTGATAGAACTATGGACCCGATAGAACTATGGACCTGATAGAACTACGGACCTGATAGAACTACGGACCTGATAGAACTATGGACCTGATAGAACTACGGACCTGATAGAACTACGGACCTGATAGAACTACGGACCTGATAGAACTATGGACCCGAAAGAACTACAGACCTGATAGAACTACGGACCTGATAGAACTACGGACCTGATAGAACTATGGACCCGATAGAACTACAGACCTGATAGAACTACGGACCCGATAGAACTACAGACCTGATAGAACTATGGACCTGATAGAACTATGGACCTGATAGAACTACGGACCTGATAGAACTATGGACCTGATAGAACTATGGACCTGATAGAACTACGGACCTGATAGAACTACGGACCTGATAGAACTACGGACCCGATAGAACTATGGACCCGAAAGAACTACAGACCTGATAGAACTACGGACCTGATAGAACTACGGACCTGATAGAACTATGGACCCGATAGAACTACAGACCTGATAGAACTACGGACCCGATAGAACTACAGACCTGATAGAACTATGGACCTGATAGAACTATGGACCTGATAGAACTACGGACCTGATAGAACTATGGAACTGATAGAACTATGGACCTGATAGAACTATGGACCTGATAGAACTATGGATCTGATAGAACTATGGATCTGATAGAACTATGGACCTGATAGAACTATGGACCTGATAGAACTATGGACCCGATAGAACTATGGACCCGATAGAACTATGGACCCGATAGAACTATGGACCTGATAGAACTACGGACCTGATAGAACTATGGACCCGATAGAACTATGGACCCGATAGAACTATGGACCCGATGGAACTATGGACCCGATAGAACTATGGACCCGATAGAACTATGGACCCGATAGAACTATGGACCTGATAGAACTATGGACCTGATAGAACTATGGACCTGATAGAACTATGGACCCGATAGAACTATGGACCCGATAGAACTATGGACCTGATAGAACTATGGACCTGATAGAACTATGGACCTGATAGAACTATGGACCCGATAGAACTATGGACCTGATGGAACTATGGACCTGATAGAACTATGGACCTGATAGAACTATGGACCTGATAGAACTATGGACCCGATAGAACTATGGACCCGATAGAACTATGGACCTGATAGAACTATGGACCTGATAGAACTATGGACCCGATAGAACTATGGACCTGATAGAACTATGGACCTGATAGAACTATGGACCTGATAGAACTATGGACCCGATAGAACTATGGACCTGATAGAACTATGGACCCGATAGAACTCTCCATCCACACTAGTTATGAGCCATTAGTCATAGAATCAGATGTCATGGGTCATCAACGTTATGGTGTGAACAAAAGGTCTGAGCAACAATTTGGTGATACACACACTGCCTGTACATAAACCCCCACACACTGCCTGTACATAAACCCCCACACACTGCCTGTACATAAACCCCCACACACTGCCTGTACATAACCCCCACACACACTGCCTGTACATAAACCCCCACACACTGCCTGAACATAAACCCCCACACACTGCCTGTACATAAACCCCCACACACTGCCTGTACATAAACCCCCACACACTGCCTGTACATAAACCCCCACACACTGCCTGTACATAAACCCCCACACACTGCCTGTACATAACCCCCACACACACTGCCTGTACATAAACCCCCACACACTGCCTGTACATAACCCCCACACACACTGCCTGAACATAAACCCCCACACACTGCCTGTACATAAACCCCCACACACTGCCTGTACATAAACCCCCACACACTGCCTGTACATAACCCCCACACACACTGCCTGAACATAAACCCCCACACACTGCCTGTACATAAACCCACACACACTGCCTGTACATAAACCCCCACACACTGCCTGTACATAACCCCCCACACACACTGCCTGAACATAAACCCCACACACACTGCCTGAACATAAACCCCCACATACTGCCTGTACATAAACCCCCACACACTGCCTGAACATAAACCCCACACACACTGCCTGTACATAAACCCCCACACACTGCCTGAACATAAACCCCACACACACTGCCTGTACATAAACCCCCACACACTGCCTGAACATAAACCCCCACACACTGCCTGAACATAAACCCCACACACACTGCCTGTACATAAACCCCCACACACTGCCTGAACATAAACCCCCACACACTGCCTGTACATAAACCCCCACACACTGCCTGAACATAAATCCCACACACTGCCTGAACATAAACCCCCACACACTGCCTGAACATAAACCCCCACACACTGCCTGAACATAAACCCCCACACACTGCCTGAACATAAACCCCCACACACTGCCTGAACATAAACCCCCACACACTGCCTGAACATAAACCCCACCATCAGGGACACTCAACTAGTTGTTTATTATTTGTGACCTGTCTTACTATATATATATATTTTTCTCTCTCTCTCTCTCTCTCTCTCTCTCTCTCTCTCTCTCTGTCTCTCTCTCTCTCTCTCTCTCTCTCTCTCTCTCTCTCTCTCTCTCTCTCTCTCTCTCTCTCTCTCTCTCTCTCTCTCTCTCTCTGTCTCTCTCTCTCTCTCTCTCTCTCTCTCTCTCTCACCTTTATTTTACTAGGCAAATCAGTTATTTTCAATGACAGCCTAGGAACAGTGGGTTAACTGCCTGTTCAGGGGCAGAACGACAGATTTTGTACCTTGTCAGCTCGGGGATTTGAACTTGCAACCTTTCGGTTACTAGTGTGTGTGTGTGTGTGTGTTTTCTCGATGACTGGGTGGGGATGAGAGAGTCGGCCTAAGGTTGATGCTGCACCCCAACTCTCACCATCACCACTTAGAAGAGGCTGATTTGTAACCATTTACATTACATTTACATTTAAGTCATTTAGCAGACGCTCTTATCCAGAGCGACTTACAAATTGGTAACCCATAAAGAAGATCACGGAAGCGTTGGAGGGGAGGGGGGCACCCAGCTCCATCTGTCCCCCACCAGGGTTCACCCTGCCTGGGATAGGAGCTCCATCTGTCCCCCACCAGGGTTCACCCTGCCTGGGATAGGAGCTCTGTCTGTCCCCCACCAGGGTTCACCCTGCCTGGGATAGGAGCTCCATCTGTCCCCCACCAGGGTTCACCCTGCCTGGGATAGGAGCTCCATCTGTCCCCCACCAGGGTTCACCCTGCCTGGGATAGGAGCTCCATCTGTCCCCCACCAGGGTTCACCCTGCCTGGGATAGGAGCTCCATCTGTCCCCCACCAGGGTTCACCCTGCCTGGGATAGGAGCTCCATCTGTCCCCCACCAGGGTTCACCCTGCCTGGGATAGGAGCTCCATCTGTCCCCCACCAGGGTTCACCCTGTCTGGGATAGGAGCTCCATCTGTCCCCCACCAGGGTTCACCCTGCCTGAGATAGGAGCTCCATCTGTCCCCCACCAGGGTTCACTCTGCCTGGGATAGGAGCTCCATCTGTCCCCCACCAGGGTTCACCCTGCCTGGGATAGGAGCTCCATCTGTCCCCCACCAGGGTTCACCCTGCCTGGGATAGGAGCTCCATCTGTCCCCCACCAGGGTTCACCCTGCCTGGGATAGGAGCTCCATCTGTCCCCCACCAGGGTTCACCCTGCCTGGGATAGGAGCTCCATCTGTCCCCCACCAGGGTTCACCCTGCCTGGGATAGGAGCTCCATCTGTCCCCCACCAGGGTTCACCCTGCCTGGGATAGGAGCTCCATCTGTCCCCCCCACCAGGGTTCACCCTGCCTGGGATAGGAGCTCCATTTGTCCCCCACCAGGGTTCACCCTGCCTGGGATAGGAGCTCCATCTGTCCCCCACCAGGGTTCACCCTGCCTGGGATAGGAGCTCCATCTGTCCCCCACCAGGGTTCACCCTGCCTGGGATAGGAGCTCCATCTGTCCCCCACCAGGGTTCACCCTGCCTGGGATAGGAGCTCCATCTGTCCCCCACCAGGGTTCACCCTGCCTGGGATAGGAGCTCCATCTGTCCCCCACCAGGGTTCACCCTGCCTGGGATAGGAGCTCCATCTGTCCCCCACCAGGGTTCACCCTGCCTGGGATAGGAGCTCCATCTGTCCCCCACCAGGGTTCACCCTGCCTGGGATAGGAGCTCCATCTGTCCCCCACCAGGGTTCACCCTGCCTGGGATAGGAGCTCCATCTGTCCCCCACCAGGGTTCACCCTGCCTGGGATAGGAGGTCCATCTGTCCCCACCAGGGTTCACCCTGCCTGGGATAGGAGCTCCATCTGTCCCCCACCAGGGTTCACCCTGTCTGGGATAGGAGCTCCATCTGTCCCCCACCAGGGTTCACCCTGCCTGGGATAGGAGCTCCATCTGTCCCCCCACCAGGGTTCACCCTGCCTGGGATAGGAGCTCCATCTGTCCCCCACCAGGGTTCACCCTGCCTGGGATAGGAGCTCCATCTGTCCCCCACCAGGGTTCACCCTGCCTGGGATAGGAGCTCCATCTGTCCCCCACCAGGGTTCATCCTGCCTGGGATAGGAGCTCTGTCTTTGGGGATAAACGGTCTGATCCTATGGTGATGAACAACTTCTACCTGGACCCTCCAGGGGAAAGAGGATTGTGAGTAAGCCAGGGATGGGAGGCCTTGTCTGGGGCATAGAGGCGGGGACTGGTGGGTGTGTTGTCACAACAATATGATGGGCGGGGTTTATCCATTCTGTCAAACCATTTTAAGTGATGGAATGAGGTGATGTAAACCAATGGAAACTCTTTACACTCCACACTAGAGATCTGATTGGTTTAAATCAGTATTTGTTATTCTTGGTTCTGGTGTTCCAAAGAGGTGCATTTATATGTTTTGCCCTGATTCCACTAATCAAGTCATCATCAAACCTTTGATTAATGGAATGAGGCCTGTGGTGTATGAAACTAGGGCCCAACCAGAAATGTGCAGGCACTCTGGGTCCTCAGGACCAGGATGAAGAAACACTGGGTTAGATGAATTAAAAGACTCATCACCATCACCATCATCCTGATGATTGTCAGACATGTCATTTCTGATTCAGAGAGAGAGAGAGAGGTAGAGGGTAAGAGAGAGAGAGAGAGAGAGAGAGGTAGGGGGTAAGAGAGAGAGAGAGAGAGAGAGGTAGGGGGTAAAGAGAGGGAGAGATGTGGGCAGTAAGAGAGGGAGAGAGAGAGAGGTAGGGTGTAAGAGAGAGAGAGAGATAGGGGGTAAGAGAGAGAGAGAAAGAGAGAGGTAGGGAGTAAGAGAGGGAGAGAGATAGGGGGTAAGAGAGGGAGAGAGATAGGGGGTAAGAGAGGGAGAGAGATAGGGGTAAGAGAGGGAGAGAGATAGGGGGTAAGAGAGGGAGAGAAAGAGGTAGGGAGTAAGAGAGGGAGAGAGATAGGGGGTAAGAGAGAGAGAGAGATAGGGGGTAAGAGAGGGAGAGAGAGAGAGAGGTAGAGGGTAAGAGAGAGAGAGATAGGGGGTAAGAGAGGGAGAGAAAGAGAGAGGTAGGGAGTAAGAGAGGGAGAGAGATAGGGGGTAAGAGAGGGAGAGAGATAGGGGGTAAGAGAGGGAGAGAGATAGGGGGTAAGAGAGGGAGAGAGATATGGGGTAAGAGAGGGAGAGAGAGAGAGGTGGGGGGTAAGAGAGGGAGAGAGAGAGAGAGGTGCGGGGTAAGAGAGGGAGAGAGAGAGAGGTAGGATGTAAAAGAGGGAGAGAGAGAGAGAGAGATAGAGAGGTAGGGGGTAAGAGAGGCAGAGAGAGAGAGGTGGGGGGTAAGAGAGGGAGAGAGAGAGGTGGGGGGGGGGAGAGAGAGAGAGAGAGAGAGAGAGAGGGAGAGAGGTGGGTGATAAGAGAGGGAGAGAGAGAGGTGTTGGGTAAGAGAGGGAGAGAGAGAGAGGTGGGGGGGTAAGAGAGGGAGAGAGAGAGGTAGGGGATAAGAGAGGGAGAGAGAGGGTGAGACAGGTGGGGGGTAAGAGAGGGAGAGAGAGAGAGAGAGGGAGAGAGGTGGGGGGTAAGAGAGGGTGAGAGAAAGAGGTGGAGGGTGAGAGAAAGAGGTGAGTCCTATAGAGAAGAGTTGGTTCATCTACTTCTCCTTCCCCTCTGATGTTTATTAATCATCGACTGACCTGAACTCTTTTCCCCTGGTTTAGGGACGACTACTAGCAATAATACCTCATCAGAGAGAAAACACACAGTCTGTGTCCCGAAGGGAACACCTGGTAACTGCTCCTGGTCAAACGCAGTGCACTATATAGGGAATAAGGTGCCATTTATGACAGGACAGGCACATGAGAACAGTATTTCTGTCGTCATGACGATTTAAAATAATCCCTCCTAATCCCGGTTCTGTAAATGTTACCAGATCAGATTCCTCTCCCGGTATACGCCCATACTGGTCAGGTGCACACACAGGTACACGCCCATACTGGTCAGGTGCACACACAGGGGCACGCCCATACTGGTCAGGGGCACACACAGGTACACGCCCATACTGGTCAGGTGCACACACAGGGGCACGCCCATACTGGTCAGGTGCACACACAGGTACACGCCCATACTGGTCAGGTGCACACACAGGTACACGCCCATACTGGTCAGGTGCACACACAGGTACACGCCCATACTGGTCAGGTGCACACACAGGTACACGCCCATACTGGTCAGGTGCACACACAGGTACACGCCCATACTGGTCAGGTGCACACACAGGTACACGCCCATACTGGTCAGGTGCACACACAGGTACACGCCCATACTGGTCAGGTGCACACACAGGTACACGCCCATACTGGTCAGGTGCACACACAGGTACACGCCCATACTGGTCAGGTGCACACACAGGTACACGCCCATACTGGTCAGGTGCACACACAGGTACACGCCCATACTGGTCAGGTGCACACACAGGTACACGCCCATACTGGTCAGGGGCACACACAAGTACACGCCCATACTGGTCAGGGGCACACACAGGTACACGCCCATACTGGTCAGGTGCACACACAGGTACACGCCCATACTGGTCAGGTGCACACACAGGTACACGCCCATACTGGTCAGGTGCACACACAGGTACCCGCCCATACTGGTCAGGGGCACACACAGGTACACGCCCATACTGGTCAGGTGCACACACAGGTACCCGCCCATACTGGTCAGGTGCACACACAGGTACCCGCCCACCCGCTCTCTTAGAAAACAATGTTCATTTAAGTGTTCTTCGGCTGTCCCTGTAGGAGAACCCTTTTTGTTTCCAAGTCTTTTCCGTTAGATTTAGAACCCTCTGGGAAAGGGTTCTACCTGGAACCAAAAGGGTTCTACCTGGAACCGAAAGGGTTCTACCTGGAACTCAGTAGGGTTCTACCTGGAACCGAAAGGGTTCTACCTGGAACTCAATAGGGTTCTACCTGGAACCGAAAGGGTTCTACCTGGAACTCAATAGGGTTCTACCTGAAACCAGGAGGGTTCTACCTGGAACCAAAAAGGGTTATCCTATGGGGACAGCTAAAGAACCCTTTTAGGTTCTAGATGAGGTTCACACACAGTATATTTGGTTTGAAACACAGATCAGGCCATGGCCAGAGTTACTATGACTGGCTGATAGTTGTGGGAGTAAGTTTTGATTGGCTGTTGCTGAGAGTCTTCTCAGTGTGTTTCCCATGAAGGCTTGACCTGTGACCTGGATATGGTCAACAGAGACAGAGGAGGGAGTGTTCTGGCTTCTCTGGGCCCCTCTTCTCAAGACCATTTTCGCCCCTCCCTCCCTCCCTCCCTCCCTCCCTCCGTCCCTCCCTCCCTCCCTCCCTCCCTCCCTCCTCCTGTCCTTCTCTCTCCTCCCTCCCTTCTTTCTCCATCCTTCTCTCTCTCCTCTCCCTTCTGCCTTCTCTTTCCTGTTCTGTCTCACCTTTCTCCTCCTCCCTTTTCCTCTGGGCCTTCAGTCTGTCAGAAAGCAGAGAGAGAGCGAGACAAACTCCTCCTTTCTCTCTCCTCTCTCTTCTCTGTCCCACTTGTTCTCCTCTCTCTTCTACCCCCCACTCCACTCCTCTAATATGCTAGTCTGATATGCTAGTCTAATATGCTAGTCTAATATGCTAGTCTGATATGCTAGTCTGATATGCTAGTCTGATGTGCTAGTCTGATGTGCTAGTCTGATGTGCTAGTCTGATATGCTAGTCTGATATGCTAGTCTTATATGCTAGTCTGATATGCTAGTCTAATATGCTAGTCTGATGTGCTAGTCTAATATGCTAGTCTGATATGCTAGTCTGATGTGCTAGTCTGATATGCTAGTCTGATATGCTAGTCTGATATGCTAGTCTGATATGCTAGTCTAATATGCTAGTCTAATATGCTAGTCTAATATGCTAGTCTGATATGCTAGTCTGATGTGCTAGTCTAATATGCTAGTCTGATATGCTAGTCTAATATGCTAGTCTGATATGCTAGTCTGATATGCTAGTCTGATATGCTAGTCTGATATGCTAGTCTGATATGCTAGTCTGATATGCTAGTCTGATGTGCTAGTCTGATATGCTAGTCTGATATGCTAGTCTAATATGCTAGTCTAATATGCTAGTCTGATATGCTAGTCTGATATGCTAGTCTAATATGCTAGTCTAATATGCTAGTCTAATATGCTAGTCTAATATGCTAGTCTGATATGCTAGTCTGATATGCTAGTCTAATATGCTAGTCTAATATGCTAGTTTGATATGCTAGTCTAATATGCTAGTTTGATATGCTAGTCTGCTATGCTAGTCTGATATGCTAGTTTGATATGCTGGTCTGATATGCTAGTTTGATATGCTAGTCTAATATGCTAGTCTGATATGCTAGTCTGATATGCTAGTCTGATGTGCTAGTCTGATATGCTAGTTTGATATGCTGGTCTGATATGCTAGTCTAATATGCTAGTCTGAGATGCTAGTCTGATATGCTAGTCTGATATGCTAGTCTGATGTGCTAGTCTAATATGCTAGTCTGATATGCTAGTCTAATATGCTAGTCTGATGTGCTAGTCTAATATGCTAGTCTGATGTGCTAGTCTAATATGCTAGTCTGAGATGCTAGTCTGATATGCTAGTCTAATATGCTAGTCTGATATGCTAGTCTGATATGCTAGTCTGATATGCTAGTTTGATATGCTGGTCTGATATGCTAGTCTGATGTGCTAGTCTGAGATGCTAGTCTGATATGCTAGTCTGATGTGCTAGTCTAATATGCTAGTCTAATATGCTAGTCTGATGTGCTAGTCTGAGATGCTAGTCTGATATGCTAGTCTGATGTGCTAGTCTAATATGCTAGTCTAATATGCTAGTCTAATATGCTAGTCTAATATGCTAGTCTGATATGCTAGTCTAATATGCTAGTCTAATATGCTAGTCTAATATGCTAGTCTGATATGCTAGTCTGATGTGCTAGTCTGATATGCTAGTCTGATGTGCTAGTCTGATGTGCTAGTCTGATATGCTAGTCTGATGTGCTAGTCTGATGTGCTAGTCTGATGTGCTAGTCTAATATGCTAGTCTAATATGCTAGTCTAATATGCTAGTCTGATGTGCTAGTCTGATGTGCTAGTCTGATGTGCTAGTCTGATATGCTAGTCTGATGTGCTAGTCTGATGTGCTAGTCTGATGTGCTAGTCTAATATGCTAGTCTGATATGCTAGTCTGATGTGCTAGTCTGATGTGCTAGTCTAATATGCTAGTCTGATGTGCTAGTCTAATATGCTAGTCTGATGTGCTAGTCTAATATGCTAGTCTGATGTGCTAGTCTAATATGCTAGTCTGATGTGCTAGACTGATGTGCTAGTCTGATGTGCTAGTCTAATATGCTAGTCTGATGTGCTAGTCTGATATGCTAGTCTGATATGCTAGTCTGATATGCTAGTCTGATATGCTAGTTTGATATGCTGGTCTGATATGCTAGTTTGATATGCTAGTCTGATATGCTAGTCTGATGTGCTAGTTTGATATGCTAGTTTGATATGCTAGTCTGATGTGCTAGTCTGATATGCTAGTCTGATGTGCTAGTTTGATATGCTAGTTTGATATGCTAGTCTGATATGCTAGTCTGATATGCTAGTCTAATATGCTAGTCTGATATGCTAGTCTAATATGCTAGTCTGATGTGCTAGTCTAATATGCTAGTCTGATATGCTAGTCTGATATGCTAGTCTGATATGCTGGTCTGATATGCTAGTTTGATATGCTAGTCTAATATGCTAGTCTGATATGCTAGTCTGATATGCTAGTCTGATATGCTAGTCTGATATGCTAGTCTGATATGCTAGTCTAATATGCTAGTCTGATATGCTAGTCTAATATGCTAGTCTGATATGCTAGTCTAATATGCTAGTCTGATGTGCTAGTCTGATATGCTAGTCTGATATGCTAGTCTGATATGCTAGTCTAATATGCTAGTCTAATATGCTAGTCTGATATGCTAGTCTAATATGCTAGTCTGATATGCTAGTCTAATATGCTAGTCTAATATGCTAGTCTGATGTGCTTGTCTAATATGCTAGTCTGATGTGCTAGTCTAATATGCTAGTCTGATATGCTAGTCTGATGTGCTAGTCTGATGTGCTTGTCTAATATGATGTGATGTGTCTATGTCCTTTAGCTGCTAAAGTGTTAAACGGTCCTAATCCGTCCTCATACATGGAATATTTACACAGAGACCCTGAGGTCACCGTGTGTGTGTGTGAGTCAACCCCTGGTAACCATGTTGTCTCTGCTCTAGACCTCATGGGTTTCAGTTACACATTTGGGATATTCTGGTGCTCCGCTGGTCTAAAAGACCTGTCGGTGTGTGTGTGTATATTTGAGTGTCTGCTGTCTCACCACCCCTCCTCTCTCCTTTCCTCTCTTCTCATCACCCCCCTCTCTCTCTCCTTTTCCCTCTTCTCATCACCCCTCCTCTCTCTCCTTTCGTCTCTTCTCATCACCCCTCCTCTCTTTCCTTTCCTTTCCTCTCCTCTCACCACCCCTCCTCTCTCTCCTTTCCTCTCTTCTCATCACCCCTCCTCTCTCTCCTTTCCTCTCTTCTCATCACCCCCTCCTCTCTCTCCTTTCCTCTCTTCTCATCACCCCCTCCTCTCTCTCCTTTCGTCTCTTCTCATCACCCCCCTCCTCTCTTTCCTTTCCTTTCCAGTCCTCTCACCACCCCTCCTCTCCTCTCACCACCCCCTCCTCTCCTCTCACCACCCCCTCCTCTCACCACCCCTCCTCTCTCTCCTTTCCTCTCTTCTCATCACCCCTCCTCTCTTTCCTTTCCTTTCCTCTCCTCTCACCACCCTCCTCTCTCTCATTTCCTCTCTTCTCATCACCCCTCCCTCTTTCCTTTCCTTTCCAGTCCTCTCACCACCCCTCCTCTCACCACCCCTCCTCTCACCACCCCTCCTCTCTTTCCTTTCCTCTCCTCTCACCACCCCTCCTCTCACCACCCCTCCTCTCTCTCCTTTCCTCTCTTCTCATCACCCCTCCTCTCTTTCCTTTCCTTTCCTCTCCTCTCACCACCCTCCTCTCTCTCCTTTCCTCTCTTCTCATCACCCTCGCCTCTCTCCTTTCCTCTCTTCTCATCACCCCTCCTCTCTCTTCTTTCCTCTCTTCTCATCACCCCTCCCTCTCTCTTTTCCTCTCTTCTCATCACCCCTCCCTCTCTCTCCTTTCCTCTCTTCTCATCACCCCTCCTCTCTCTCCTTTCCTCTCTTCTCACCACCCCTCCTCTCTCCCCTTTCCTCTCTTCTCACCACCCTCCTCTCTCCCCTTTCCTCTCTTCTCATCACCCCTCCTCTCACCACCCTCCTCTCTCTCCTTTCCTCTCTTCTCATCACCCCTCCCTCTCTCTTTTCCTCTCTTCTCATCACCCCTCCTCTCTCTCCTTTCTCTCTTCTCACCACCCTCCTCTCTCCCCTTTCCTCTCTTCTCATAACCCCTCCTCTCACCACCCCTCCTCTCACCACCCCTCCTCTCACCACCCCTCCTCTCTTTCCTTTCCTCTCCTCTCACCACCCCTCCTCTCACCACCCCTCCTCTCTCTCCTTTCCCTCTCTTCTCATCACCCCTCCTCTCTTTCCTTTCCTTTCCTCTCCTCTCACCACCCCTCCTCTCTCTCATTTCCTCTCTTCTCATCACCCCTCCTCTCTCTCCTTTCCTCTCCTCTCACCACCCCTCCTCTCACCACCCCTCCCTCTCTCCTTTCCTCTCTTCTCATCACCCCCTCCTCTCTTTCCTTTCCTTTCCTCTCCTCTCACCACCCCCTCCTCTTTTTCCTTTCCTCTCCTCTCACCACCCCTCCTCTCTCTCCTTTCCTCTCTTCTCATCACCCCTCCTCTCTTTCCTTTCCTTTCCTCTCCTCTCACCACCCCTCCTCTCTCTCCTTTCCTCTCTTCTCATCACCCCTCCTCTCTCTCCTTTCCTCTCTTCTCATCACCCCTCCTCTCTCTCCTTTCCTCTCTTCTCATCACCCCTCCTCTCTCTTCTTTCCTCTCTTCTCATCACCCCTCCTCTCTCTCCTTTCCTCTCTTCTCACCACCCCTCCTCTCTCTCCTTTCCTCTCTTCTCATCACCCCCCTCTCTCTCCTTTCCTCTCTTCTCATCACCCCTCCCTCTCTTCTTTCCTCTCTTCTCATCACCCCTCCCTCTCTCTTTTCCTCTCTTCTCACCACCCCTCCTCTCTCTCCTTTCCTCTCTTCTCACCACCCCTCCTCTCTCCCCTTTCCTCTCTTCTCATCACCCCTCCCTCTCTCTTTTCCTCTCTTCTCATCATCCCTCCTCTCTCACCAACCCCTCCTCTCATCACCCTTCCTCTAATCACCCCTCCTCTCTCTCCTTTCCTCTCCTCTCCTGATGGTTTTGAGGTATGGTGGTGAGGTAGAGGTGAGGTGATGGTGTTGAGGTGGTGTGACGGTGTTGAGGTAGATGTGACGGTGTTGAGGTAGTGTGATGGTGTTGAGGTAGTGTGACGGTGTTGAGGTAGTGTGATGGTGTTGAGGTTGATGTGATGGTGTTGAGGTAGTGTGACGGTGTTGAGGTAGTGTGAGGGTGTTGAGGTAGTGTGAGGGTGTTGAGGTAGTGTGATGGTGTTGAGGTAGTGTGATGGTGTTGAGGTAGTGTGATGGTGTTGAGGTTGATGTGATGGTGTTGAGGTAGTGTGACGGTGTTGAGGTAGTGTGATGGTGTTGAGGTAGTGTGATGGTGTTGAGGTTGATGTGATGGTGTTGAGGTAGTGTGACGGTGTTGAGGTAGTGTGACGGTGTTGAGGTAGTGTGATGGTGTTGAGGTAGTGTGATGGTGTTGAGGTAGTGTGATGGTGTTGAGGTAGTGTGATGAGTTGAGGTAGTGTGATGGTGTTGAGGTAGTGTGATGGTGTTGAGGTAGTGTACTGTATATGCCTTAGGAGTTCAGACGAGGCTGTCTCTCTCTCCAGATCACACTTCATAATATCCCTATAGAACTAATATCTGAACATGTTAAACCTCTGACATCTGCCCTGTTACCTGGTATCTCTTTCCATACACACACACACACACACACACACACACACACACACACACACACACACACACACACACACACACACACACACACACACACACACACACACGCATACACGCATACACACACACGCATACACACACACACGCATACACACACACACACACACAAACACACACACACACGCAAACACACACGCAGGCGCACACACAAAGGATGTCTGATATGTGAGAGAGAGAGAGAGAGAGAAAAGAGAGAGAGAGAGAGAGAGAGAGAGAGAGACAGAGAGAGACAGAGAGAGACAGAGAGAGAGAGACTGAGGGAGTCTCCGTTTCCTCCTCTCTCAGACATTCCTGGCAGCACACAGCCAGGGTTAGACTAAGGGATACCATTCACATCCATCCTATACTGTAGGTTGTGTGGATGACTTGGTTTCAGAGAGGATATGGGATACATTGATTCATGTGTCTGAAAGGAGATGTTCTCTGGCACACGGACAGAGAGAGTTTCAAACTTCCATGGCCTTGTTTAATCATAATGGAGAATCTCCATTGAAAGTGATTTTCAGGAAAACCAGCCCTTAGAGTCCAGACATTACCTGTAATTTAGCTCTGCCTCACCTGTTATCCCGACTACCTGTATAGACGACACACCCTCCACTTTCATCGCCTGTTATCCCTACTTCCTGTATAGACGACACACCCTCCACTTTCATCACCTGTTATCCCTACTTCCTGTATAGATGACACACCCTCCACTTTCATCACCTGTTATCCCTACTTCCTGTATAGATGACACACCCTCCACTTTCATCACCTGTTATCCCTACTTCCTGTATAGATGACACACCCTCCACTTTCATCACCTGTTATCCCGACTTCCTGTATAGATGACACACCCTCCACTTTCATCACCTGTTATCCCTACTTCCTGTATAGATGACACACCCTCCACTTTCATCACCTGTTATCCCTACTTCCTGTATAGACGACACACCCTCCACTTTCATCACCTGTTATCCCTACTTCCTGTATAGATGACACACCCTCCACTTTCATCACCTGTTATCCCTACTTCCTGTATAGACGACACACCCTCCACTTTCATCACCTGTTATCCCTACTTCCTGTATAGATGACACACCCTCCACTTTCATCACCTGTTATCCCTACTTCCTGTATAGATGACACACCCCTCTAGAATCAGGATCATCACCTGTTATCCCGACTTCCTGTATAGATGACACACCCCTCTAGAATCAGGATCATCACCTGTTATCCCGACTTCCTGTATAGATGACACACCCCCCTAGAATCAGGATCATCACCTGTTATCCCCACTTCCTGTATAGATGACACACCCCTCTAGAATCAGGATCATCACCTGTTATCCCTACTTCCTGTATAGATGACACACCCTCCACTTTCATCACCTGTTATCCCTACTTCCTGTATAGATGACACACCCTCCTAGAATCAAGATCATCATATTCAGGTTTTATTATGACTCTCTTGTTTATCTCTCAAATGTATACAGGTGGGACCCTCCTGGTCGCAATACATTGTGTAATAATGAATGAATAATGTTCTGTTTATAGCCAGAGTTGTGTGATATGACAAACAGTAATATAGCCACATATATGTATATATAAACTCAGCAAAAAAAAGATATGTCCTCTCACCGTCAACTGCGTTTATTTTCAGCAAACTTAATGTGTAAATATTTGCATGAACGTAACAAGATTCAACAACTGAGACATAAACTGAACAAGTTCCACAGACATGTGACTAACAGAAATTGAATAATGTGTCCCTGAACAAAGGGGGGGGTCAAAATCAAAAGTAACAGTCAGTATCTGGTGTGGCCACCAGCTGCATTAAGTTCTGCAGTGCATCTCCTCCTCATGAACTGCACCAGATTTGCCAGTTCTTACTGTGAGATGTTACCCCACTCTTCCACCAAGGCACCTGCAAGTTCCCTGACATTTCTGTGGGGAATGGCCCTAGCCCTCACCCTCTGATCCAACAGGTTTCAGACGTGCTCAATGGGATTGAGATCCAGGCTCTTCGCTGGCCATGGCAGAACGCTAATATTCCTGACTTGCAGGAAGTCACGCACAGAACGAGGAGTATGGCTGGTGGCATTGTCATGCTGGAGGGTCATGTCAGGATGAGCCTGCAGGAAGGGTACCACATGAGGGAGGAGAATGTCTTCCCTGTAACGCACAGTGTTGAGATTGCAATGACGACAAAAATGATGTTGTGACACCCCAGACCATGACGGACGTTCCACCTCCAAATCAATCCCGCTCCAGAGTACAGGCCTCGGTGTAACGCACATTTCTTAGGCTTCTCACAGTACAGACATTGCAATTTATTGCCCTGGCCACATCTGCTGTCCTCATGCCTCCTTGCAGCATGCCTAAGGCATGTTCACGCAGATGAGCAGGGATCCTGGGCATCTTTCTTTTGGTGTTTTTCTGAGTCAGTAGAAAGTCCTCTTTAGTGTCCTAAGTTTTCATAACTGTGACCTTAGTTGCCTATGGTCTGTAAACTGTTAGTGTCTTAACGACCGTTCTTTAATTGTTTATGGTTCATTGAACAAGCATGGGAAACAGTGTTTAAACCCTTTACAATGAAGATCTGTGAAGTTATTTGATTTTTACGAATTATCTTTGAAAGGCAGGGTCCTGAAAAAGGGATATTTATTTTTTTGCTGAGTTTATATGTCTAAAAAGCAAGGCATTTTCCATCATTGACCAACCTCAGGAGGACTGTGTGTGTGTGTGTGTGTGTGTGTGTGTGTGTGTGTGTGTGTGTGTGTGTGTGTGTGTCGTCCAGTCAGACGCTGACAGAGGCTCTTGTCTGAGAGAGAAAGAGAGAAAGGGAGAGAGAGGGAGGGGGCTAGAGGGAGAGAAAGAAAGGAGGGGAGAGAGAAAGATAGAGAGAGAGAGAGTGAGAGAGAGAGAAGGAGAGAGTATGCATTCTGCAATGAGAGCAGCAGGAAACTTCAAACCCCCTCACATCTGGCATTGACACAGAACAGACAGACAGAGCCTGTATGTATCCAGGATGACCTGAAACATCTGCCGTACATACATTCACAGCGAGGAATAGAAGAACCACGGACATTACAGTTAGATTATATACTAAAGCGTGAACCGAAAATAAAGTACATTTGTTATTTTAATACGGCTTTGCCCTGTATTCAGATCGCGCGCTCTCTCTCTCTCTCTCTTGGTGCAGCAAGGTGACGCAGCGCTCGAGCCAGCAGCGAACCAGGTGACGACTTTTGCCGCAGGCAGCCGGTGCGCAACCAGCTTAGACATTCACCACGGGAATAATACGGAATAACTGTTTTCGGTGTCGTTGTAGCCTATATGTGTGTGGAAACCGGGTCGCTTATTAATATTATTATTATTATGTGTCGCTGTTTAATATGACGACGAAACGTAAGTCTGCTAAGCTCCAGCTGCGCCGGTCGATCAGCGAGCAGCTGCGGGATTCCACGTCCAAGGCTTGGGATCTACTGTGGAGGAATGTCCGGGAGAGGCGCTTGGCAGGTCAGTCAGGAGGGGTTCTCCGCATTGCTATTTTAACCTAACCTAACCTTAACCCAACAGTGCTGGAAGATACCGTTAGGCTACATTGAGTTAATCTCCGCAAAACCTATATGAACCTAAACCTGGGTTGGAAGAATTAAGAAACCGTTACATGAATTTAACCTTGAGGCCGAATAACGGTATATAGTACAAAACGTTCGGCTGTGATTCATGACTATGGTCATCTCGGTGTGTGTGTATATCCGAGGACAAGGGCTTGTAATTTGTCAGGTCATCGTTAACTGTAGTCATGACAATCTGTGGATAAATAGGGTCCGCTGTAGGTTATTATTTCTGTCTTACTGTAGTCGTGTGCCAGTGACTGATCGTGCCTATATTAGTAGTCGAGGTAGGCCTAATATTATCGATCATATTTATACATTATATTTAAATGTCAACAGGCTGCAGGTTATTCATATTCAGGTCGTTTCCAAAATTCGCCAATGCACCAACTTTTTTAAGGGACGTCATTCGGTCTGTAGCTATATGGGCTGAGTGGGATGGTTTCTGCGCAAAGCTGGGGTGTTTGTGTGTGTGACTGGGGTGTTTGTGTGTGTGACTGGGGTGTTTGTGTGTGTGACTGGTGTGTTTGTGTTGCAGCTGTCTGCCCTACTCAGCGTAATGTAATTACAGATATGTCTGCCTCTTAAACAAATTAAACGCATAACATTCCTCCATTCACATCCCTAATCTCACACACACACGCACACGCACACGCACACGCACACACACACACACACACACACACACACACACACACACACACACACACACACACACACACACACACACACACACACACACACACGCACACACAGTCTTGTTCAGCTAACCCTGTTGGGACACACAATTCAGTCCCATTCAAAATCCTATTTTCCCTAAACCTAACTCTAACCCGTACTCTTACCCTAACCCTAACCTTAACCTTAAAACTAAAACTAACCCTTGCTCCTAACACTAATCCTAACCCTGAATGTAATTGTAACCCTAACACTAATCCTAACCTTAATTCTAACACTAATCCTAACCTTAATTCTAATTCTAACACTAATTCTAACCTTAATTCTAATTCTAACACTAATCCTAACCTTAATTCTAACCCTAACACTAATCCTAACCTTAATTCTAATTCTAACACTAATCCTAACCATAATTCTAACCCTAACACTAATCCTAACCTTAATTCTAATTCTAACACTAATCCTAACCTTAATTCTAACCCTAACACTAATCCTAACCTTAATTCTAATTCTAACACTAATCCTAACCTTAATTCTAACCCTAACACTAATCCTAACCTTAATTCTAACCCTAACACTAATCCTAACCTTAATTCTAACACTAATCCTAACCTTAATTCTAACCCTAACATTAATTCTAACACCAATTCTAACCTGAACCCTAAACCCTCTAAAAACAGGACTTCTGGTTAAACACGTACACACGTACACACACCCAAGCACACATACCACAACCACACACAACCACACACAGAGTTTTAAATAATGCATTTGATTTGTTTTCTTTCTAGCTGTGCTCCTTCAGTGGTTTTGGTGATGAGTGATTGATGATATTTAACAGTCCTTAGAGTGCTCTGCTGATTGGTTGATTGACTTTGGGGGAAGGAAGTAGGAAGGAAGGGGATGTTGTTGTGAGTTTTCAGTGAGAGTGAAAGTCGAGCATTCCTCTAAAGATATAGCAGAGTAGGGCTACCTCAAGGCGTCCACATGCTTCCCATCCGAAACAGTTCCTGCATCTATTATGATGACATTTTGTGACATTTTTGTTCGTTGTGGCCTTCAGCAATGCTTTTTTTCTGCTGTTCGTTCACACATATTTTCTCTGTCTCTGTCTCTGTCTTTGTCTCTGTCTCTGTCTCTGTCTCTGTCTCTCTCTCTCTCTCTCTCTCTCTCTCTCTCTCTCTCTCTCTCTCTCTCTCTCTCGGCAAGCCAAAATTCGTGAAACCGACGTGTACACCCCTTCGTCGCTTGATTGGTCAACAGTAGGGATTCTTCAATGAAGCGTTTGTTGTCATTCAATTATAGATGACTCGTTTTCATACACATTGTTCCACTTGAGAAATACTGCACCAAACATTCTAGTTAGATATACAATTGTGTGACTAAGATCTCTTCGGAAAAAAACGTAAATATTAATGACAGATTTCTTGAGTTATCTTAGATTCATTCGGACTATTTTGAGGAAGTGAGTACTGGCTACAGCGTCTCATAATGGACAAACAGTGCTGTTGCATGCTTTTTTTCAAACGTTTCAAGCGAAGGTCTTTTCAAGCGAAGGTCGAGGTTACTTGATTGGTTCACCTTGCCCGAGTTAGCTAGGCGCTAGGTGAGGAATGCGGAAGGCTTTCCACTCAGCTAGACTACTTTCTGAGAATGGGCTTTTACAGCCAACCAGCCACTTTGACATGAGGGAACCTGTCCGTTATTGTTTTACACTGTAGGTGTGTTAGTCTATGCCAATAAATAGTTGAATATATGAACTACCCAGACCAGACTCAGGCTCACTACACAGCTCAGCTGTCTGCAACACAACAGACACTCCTCTCCTGTTGGTCTGGAAACAGTTATTTCCAGTTTAGGCAAGCTAACTCGCTCAAGCTAACTCGCTCAAGCTAACTCGCTCAAACTAACCCGCGTAAGCTAACTCGCTCAAGCTAACCCGGGTAAGCTAACTCGCTCAAGCTAACTCGCTCAAGCTAACCCGGGTAAGCTAACTCGGGTAAGCTAACTCGGGTAAGCTAACTCGCTCAAGCTAACCCGGGTAAGCTAACTCGCTCAAGCTAACTCGCTCAAGCTAACTCGCTCAAGCTAACCCGGGTAAGCTAACTCGCTCTTGCTAACTCGCTCAAGCTAACTCGCTCAAGCTAACCCGGGTAAGCTAACTCGGGTAAGCTAACTCGGGTAAGCTAACTCGCTCAAGCTAACCCGGGTAAGCTAACTCGCTCTTGCTAACTCGCTCAAGCTAACTCGCTCAAGCTAACCCGGGTAAGCTAACTCAGGCAAGGTAACTCAGACAAGGTAACTCAGACAAGGGTAATTGAGGTCTGAAAATTACTGTTTGCCGTTGTGGTGATGAATGAACAAATGAGTGAATTAATGATTGAATTGATTAATGAATGCATAATAAATGAATGAGTGAATGTGTAGTAGTGTCTTGATAGTGTTGTGGTGGCCTGGTGGCCAGTGTGTGTAAACTGTAGTAGATTATATTGACTGGATTGGGTTGGAATCTAGAGGATTTGGGAGTAGGGGGAGGGGGAGGATGGGGGTGGATTTCTCCTCTTTGTGTGTGTATGGGATTATATGACTTAAGTCTGTCTGTCTGTCTGTCTGTCTGTCTGTCTGCCTGTCTGCCTGTCTGCCTGTCTGCCTGTCTGCCTGTCTGTCTGTCTGCCTGTCTGTCTGTCTGTCTGTCTGTCTTCATCAGATGAAGGAGGTGTGTTTACGCTTGGCAATATTGTCACAATGTGTGTCTACACGTGTCTTTGTAATTGTAGTGCAGAGACCTGCTCACTCTCTGGGTCACATTAGCAGTACAGTGATGGAATGGAAGGAAGCTGCTCAGGGATTTCACCATGAGGCTAAGAGTGACTTTAAAACAGTTACAGAGTTTAATGGCTGTAATAGAAGAAAACTGAGGATGGATCAACAACATTGTCGTTACTCCACAATACTAAGCTAATTGACAGAGTGAAAAGAAGGAAGCCTGTACACAATGCAAATATTCCAAAATATGTTTTCAAGCATAGTGGTGGCTGCATCATGTTATGGGTATGCTTGTCATTGGCAAGGACTAGGGAGTTTTGTAGGATAAAAATAAACGATATGTAGCTAAAGCACAGGAAAAATCCTAGAAGAAAACCTGGTTCAGTTTGCTTTCCACCAGACACTGGGAGATGAATTCACCTTTCAGCAGGACAATAACCTAAAACACAAGGCCAAATTTACACTGCCGTTACCTACCAAGAAGACAGTGAATGTCCCCACGTGGCCGAGTTACAGTTTTGACTTAAATCTGCTTGCAAATTGTCATGACGTTGGCCTGTTGGGTGAGGTTTATGATCCCCTAAATACCCCCCCCCCCTTCTCTCTCTCTACTCTATAGAGTTGACTCTTGAAAAAGCCCTTTGTTAACATATGCGTTGGTACTTAATGAATATGATGTCAGATCAGTTGGCGTCTGAGACATGATTACTGATGATAGGACGACAAACTGTATCTTGGACAATCTACACATTGTAGTTATCAGATTCACATGGAATTGTTGTGCAATTTAAATGTTTAAATATGAAACTATTTGTGAAAAGATTAAATGTAATTGTAGCTTCTTAAATGAGAGAACGGTTTGTCATAGAGAAACTCTGCTCACTCAGAGGCCCAAGTGAACAGACATGGGTTGTAGAAACTATGAAACACGCCGTTCTTTTACCACTATATAATCCCGTTGACGAAAATTCAACTTCCTGTTCCAAGGACGTGCGGACTTGCGGTCCCACATTGAAAGGTCAAAGATCACCTACAGAACTAAGCCAACCTCAGCGTGAGCTCTGGTTGAACGACAAGAACCTAACGAAATTAGCATCGAATCTCAACGTGAAGGTGACGACCTACACGCCGGAAAGATGAATTTTGACTATACCAGCCAGAAATAGCATGAGCATATAGCATGGCAACTTGGTATGAACTCTGAACTCTTACTCTTGCGTTAGCAACAGCAGCTGTAAACGTGGGCTAGGAGAGGAAGGACAGAGTATCTGTTCAACCACACGACCAATCAACCAATCAAAGCGCAGCTCAGAGTAAATATTTATTGCATTTTCCTTTTCCAAATGGGCGGTTATTTAGAATGCATAAGATTCTGTATTTACGATACAGAAGCTGCCTACGGCCTCGATAGAGACACACCATCCTATGATGGTGCCACGTTGAAAGTCACTGAGCTCTTCAGTAAGGCCACAAAATCTTTTTGTTCCTCAGTCTTCCCGCTCTTTCATTCAAAACCCAAACCCCTTTCTTTGAGTAACCAGCCTTCTTATCTGTTCCATCCGCTTGGGACGTTTTCCTTTATGACATCATTTGTAATCAATGTATGATCCATTCTGTGTAGATGTAATTCTGTGTGATTATTTAGTAAATAAATTATTAAACCAAATTTTGTATTGCTGATTCAACTTGTTAGCCAGGGTTTGTGAAGCAAACCAAGAAGCTCTTAGACTTACCCAGAAAGACTCACAGCTGTAATTGCTGCCAAAGGGGATTCTAACACGTATTGACTCTAACATGTATTGACTAACATTCATTGACTCTAACATGTATTGACTCTAACATGTATTGACTCTAACATGTATTGACTAACGTGTAGTGACTCTAACCTGTATTGACGAACATGCATTGACTCTAACATGTAATGACTAACATGCATTGACTCTAACATGCATTGACTCTAACATGTATTGACTCTAACATGTAATGACTCTAACATGTATTGATTCATGGGTTTGAATTCATATTTACTCAAGATGTGTTAGTGTTTTATTTTTCATAAATTCTTTAACAAATGTAAAACAAATCTTCCACTTTCACATTACAGAGTATTTTGTGTAGATTTTTGAAAAATAAAAATCACAATTAAATTATGTTTTAATCCCACTGTACCACAACAAAATGTGCTAAAAAGTCAAGGGGTGTGAATACATTCTGAAGGCTCTGTGGATTTGGTGGTCATGGTAACCTATTCAAGCTATCAAGACTTGCACGACATGACCAAAAGTATGTGGACACCTGCTCGTCGAACATTCCAAAATCATGGGCATTAATATGGAGTTGGTCCCCCCCTTTGCTGCTATAACAGCCTCCACTCTTCTGGGAAGGCTTTCCACAAGATGTTGGAACATTGCTGCTATAACAGCCTCCACTCTTCTGGGAAGGCGTTCTACTAGATGTTGGAACATTGCTGCTATAACAGCCTCCACTCTTCTGGGAAGGCTTTCCATGAGATGTTGGAACATTGCTGCGGGGACTTGCTTCCATTCCACCAAAAGAGCATTAGTGAGGTCGGCACTGATGTTGGGCGATTAGGTCTGGCTCACAGTCGGCGTTCCAATTCATCCCAAAGGTGTTGGTTGGGTTGAGGTCAGGGCTCTGTGCAGGCCAGTGAAGTTTTTCCCCACCGATCTCGACAAACCATTTCTGTATGGACATCGCTTTGTACACAGGGGGGCATTGTCATGCTGAAACAGGAAAGGGCTTGTCATGCTGAAACAGGAAAGGGCTTGTCATGCTGAAACAGGAAAGGGCTTTTCCCAAACTGTTGCCACAAAGTTGGAAGCACAGAATCTCCTGGCATCCGCCAAACCCAGATTCATCCGTCAGACTGCCAAAGGGTGATTCATCACTCCAGAGAACGCGTTTACAGTGCTCCAGAGTCCAATGACGGAGATCTTTACACCACTCTTGGCGTTGCGCATGGTGATTTTAAGCCGGTGTGCGACTAATCGGCCATGGAAACCCATTTCATGAAGCTCCAGACAAACAGTTCTTGTGCTGACGTTGCTTCCAGAGTTCTAGTTTGGAACTCGATTTGTACGCGCTACGCGTTTCAGCACTTGGCGGTCCTGTTGTGGCCTACCACTTCGTGGGCGGAGCCGTTGTTGCTCCTAGACGTTTTCACAATAACAGCACTTACAGTTGACCGGGGGCAGCTCTAGCAGGGCAGAAATGTGATAATCTGACTTGTTGGAAAGGTGGCATCCTATGATGGTGCCACGTTGAAAGTTACTGAGCTTTTCAGTGAGGCCATTCTACTGCCAATGTTTTGTCTATGGAGATTGCATGGCTGTGTGCTCAATTTTATACGCCTGCCAGCATCAGGTATGGCTGAAATAGGAGAATCCACAAATTATTTGCATATATAGTGTATATAGTATATATAATGGTGTGTATAGACTGTATGGACAGTAGTTATATAGGATGGTGTGTATAGACAGTAGTTATATAGGATGGTGTGTATAGACAGTATAGACAGTAGTTATATAGGATGGTGTGTATAGACAGTAGTTATATAGGATGGTGTGTATAGACAGTATAGACAGTAGTTATATAGGATGGTGTTTATAGACAGTATAGACAGTAGTTATATAGGATGGTGTTTATAGACAGTATAGACTGTCGTTATATAGGATGGTGTGTATAGACAGTATGGACAGTAGTTATATAGGACAAGACTACAGAATATACATATTAAATGAGTAAAATAGTATGTAAACATTAAAATGACCAGTGTTCACTGACTCTATGGACATGGGGCAGCAGCCTCTAAGGCAGTGTAGCCTAGTGGTTAGAGTGTAGAGGCGGCAGGTAGCCAAGTGGTTAGAGTGTAGAGGCGGTAGGTAGCCTAGTGGTTAGAGTGTAGAGGCGGCAGGGTCGCCTAGTGGTTAGAGTGTAGAGGCGGCAGGGTCGCCTAGTGGTTAGAGTGTAGAGGCGGCAGGTAGCCTAGTGGTTAGAGTGTAGAGGCGGCAGGGTCGCCTAGTGGTTAGAGTGTAGAGGCGGCAGGTAGCCTAGTGGTTAGAGTGTAGAGGCGGCAGGGTCGCCTAGTGGTTAGAGTGTAGAGGCGGCAGGTAGCCTAGTGGTTAGAGTGTAGAGGCGGCAGGTAGCCTAGTGGTTAGAGTGTAGAGGCGGCAGGTAGCCTAGTGGTTAGAGTGTAGAGGACGGCAGGGTCGCCTAGTGGTTAGAGTGTAGAGGCGGCAGGGTCGCCTATTGGTTAGAGTGTAGAGGCGGCAGGTAGCCTAGTGGTTAGAGTGTAGAGGCGGCAGGTAGCCTAGTGGTTAGAGTGTAGAGGTGGCAGGGAGCCTAGTGTTTAGAGTGTAGAGGCGGCAGGTAGCCTAGTGGTTAGAGTGTAGAGGCGGCAGGTAGCCTAGTGGTTAGAGTGTAGAGGCGGCAGGTAGCCTAGTGGTTAGAGTGTAGAGGTGGCAGTGTAGCCTAGTGGTTAGAGCATTGGACTAGTAACCGAAAGGTTGCAAGATCAAATCCCCGAGCTGACAAGGTACAAAATCTGTCGTTCTGCCCCTGAACAGTTAACTCACTGTTTCTAGGCCGTCATTGAAAATAAGAATTTGTTCTGAACTGACTTGCCAAGTTAAATAAAGGTAAAATAAAATAAGGTGCTCTACCAGATGGTGGCTGGACAGGGTCTAAGGTTCAGGGCATGGTACAGAGTATTCACTGTTGTATTTACTGTAGCGTTTACAGTTAACTATATTATACATACTGTAGTAAAATAACTGTAGTATATACTATAGTAATTAAGGTTATTTTACTGATTGTAGTATACTGTAGTATTTACAGTTAACTATATTATAAATATTGTAGTAAAAATAACTGTAGTATATACTATAGTAATTAAGGTTCTTTTACTGATTGTAGTATACTGTAGTATTTACAGTTAACTATATTATAAATACTGTAGTAAAATAACTGTAGTATATACTATAGTAATTAAGGTTCTTTTACTGATTGTAGTATACTGTAGTATTTACAGTTAACTATATTATACATACTGTAGTAAAATAACTGTAGTATATACTATAGTAATTAAGGTTATTTTACTGATTGTAGTATACTGTAGTATTTACAGTTAACTATATTATAAATATTGTAGTAAAAATAACTGTAGTATATACTATAGTAATTAAGGTTCTTTTACTGATTGTAGTATACTGTAGTATTTACAGTTAACTATATTATAAATACTGTAGTAAAATAACTGTAGTATATACTATAGTAATTAAGGTTCTTTTACTGATTGTAGTATACCATAGTATTTACCAGGGCTTGGAATCGTTTCAGGGAACAGAACTGAAGAAGAAAAAAAAATGGAAAATAACAACATTTGTCAAGGAACAGAATCTGAATTGGGAACGAAAGTGATCCACGCTGTTCCGGAACAGAACGGTTATTTTAAAAGCAAGAAAACGGATTAATAACTCAACCACAAGCTTGTTAGCTAGCTCTGGTCCAACGTTAAGCCAACTCTATGAAGTTCAAAGACATTCAAAGGTCCTCCATAGAAGCCGCTCCACCGTAGGTATAGTCATGTGGTCCTAATTCAGATAATGCACGTCATGACAACAAGATGCCCAGCACATTCAAACCAAATCTCCTCCTACATACGCTCTCTCCCCCCCCCGAAAAATGTCAGTTGCATCTCGCGCCCTACACTTGTCTTTCCGTCATGTAAACAATTCAGTGAACTATAGCTTGCTCCCTTCATTGCAAGCTGCTCTATCCGCAGTAATGTATTGTCGAGCTAAATGTAAAAACAATATGTTTTCAGAGGTTTAAAAAAATAACTACATAAACTATTTCTGAACATGTCACGCCCTGGTCTTAGTATTTTGTGTTTTCTTTATTATTTTGGTCAGGCCAGGGTGTGACATGGGTTATTTATGTGGTGTGTTTTGTAGGTATTAGGATTGTGGTATAGTGGGGTTATCTAGAATAGTCTATGGCTGCCTGGAGTGGTTCTCAATCAGAGTCAGGTGTTTATCGTTGTCTCTGATTGGGAACCATATTTAGGCAGCCATATTCTTTGAGTGTTTCGTGGGTGATTTTCTTATTTTCAATGACGGCCTAGGAACAGTGGGTTAACTGCCTTGTTCAGGGGCAGAACGACAGATTTGTATCTTGTCAGCTCGGGGATTTGAACTTGCAACCTTCTGGTTACTAGCCCTACGCTCTAACCACTAGGCTACCTTGCCGTTTTTTTCAGGCAGGTAGGCAGGCAGGCAGGGAGGCAGGCGGGCAGGCAGGGAGGGAGGCAGGCAGGCAGGCGGCGGGCGGGCAGTCTGAACAGATTGTTCAGCACTTATGCTCTGTTCTATAACCTTTAGAGAACACAGTAACCTCTAGACTTGGCATGTAGGTTTCACTTATGGGTGGCATAAATTGGTATATGGGGGAGGGGAATGGGCAGGGTATATGCTAATTAAAATACTGCAGTACTTACTATAGTTAAAAAATATGTTGTGTTTTTGCGGACATTACTGTAGTATTTAATACAGTGTGTTCTTTGCGTATAATACTGTAGTATTTACTAGTATTCAACAGTATGCTACTTCAACATGATCGAAGGACACACACACACACACACACACACACACACACACACACACACACACACACACACACACACACACACACACACACACCCTCATGCTACACACATCACAATTGTTGCTACCAGACTGTTATTTACTATTGTTAATAATGCAAAATTGAATCCCCCAACCCCCTCACCCCCCTTCCTGATACATGTGTAAATAAAATAAAAATGTGTAAATATAATAAACATGTGTAAATATAATAAACATGTGTAAATATAATAAACAAGTGAAAATATTGAACTATAAATGGCACCTTCCTGTATTAAACTGATGCCACAATGTGTATTCTATTCTACTGAGACATTTATTTTATGTTCGTAGTCTTATCCTTCATTAGTTCTTATCGTTGTTGTATTGTCCAGAAGGAACATGCGAGCGAGCATTTCATTGGACGAGGCGTATCATGTGTGTCCTCTACATACGACAAATAGAAGGTGACACTTGAACTTGTATTCAACGTGGCCTCATTGCCACCAGAGGGCAGACAATGGCACCCAGTCTCACATCACTCTCTCATCTGTCTCTCACTTATGAAAGAGATTGTTGGCTGAATTCTCTAGAATTCCTAGAGGTACTGGACTTGGTTTATGTAGGTTTTGAGGTGCCCAGACAGACACACGCACACGCACACGCACACACGCACACGCGTGCACGCACGCACACACGCACGCACGCACGCACGTACGCACGCACACACACTGCTGAGTGGCGTGAGTGTGACCTGAGACTGACTTTGCTCTGACCTACTTTCATATGCAATTCCCCCTGTTTCTCTCTCCCTCTATCCTCCCCCTGTTTCTCCCTCCCTCTATCCTCCCCCTGTTTCTCTCTCCCTCTATCCTCCCCCTGTCCTTCTCTCTCCCTCTATCCTCCCCCTGTTTCTCTCTCCCTCTATCCTCCCCCTGTCCTTCTCTCTCCCCTCTATCCTCCCCCCTGTCCTTCTCTCTCCTCTATCCTCCCCCTGTTTCTCTCTCCTCTATCCTCCCCTGTCTTTCTCTCTCCCTCTATCCTCCCCTGTCCTTCTCTCTCCCTCTATCCTCCCCCTGTTTCTCTCTCCCTCTATCCTCCCCCTGTTTCTCTCCCTCTATCCTCCCCTGTTTCTCTCTCTCCCTCTATCCTCCCCTGTTTCTCCCTCCCTCTATCCTCCCCCCTGTTTCTCTCTCCCTCTATCCTCCCCTGTTTCTCTCACCCTCTATCCTCCCCCTGTTTCTCCCTCCCTCTATCCTCCCCCTGTTTCTCCCTCCCTCTATCCTCCCCTGTTTCTCCCTCTCCCCTATCCTCCCCCTGTCCTTCTCTCTCCTCTATCCTCCCCCCTGTTCCTCCCTCCCTCTATCCTCCCCCTGTTTCTCCCTCCTCTATCCTCCCCCTGTCCTTCTCCCTCCCTCTATCCTCCCCTGTCCTTCTCTGTCCCTCTATCCTCCCCTGTCCTTCTCTCTCCCTATATCCTCCCCCTGTCCTTCTCTGTCCCTCTATCCCTCCCCCTGTCCTTCTCCCTCCTCTATCCCTCCCCCCTGTCCTTCTCCCTCCCCTATCCTCCCCTGTCCTTCTCCCTCCCTCTATCCTCCCCCTGTCCTTCTCCCTCCCTCTATCCTCCCCCTGTCCTTCTCCCTCCCTCTATCCTCCCCCTGTCCTTCTCCCTCCCTCTATCCTCCCCCTGTCCTTCTCCCTCCCTCTATCCTCCCCCTCTCCTTCTCCCTCCCTCTATCCTCCCCTGTCCTTCTCCCTCCCTATCCTCCCCCTGTTTCTCTCTCCCTCTATCCTCCCCTGTTTCTCTCTCCTCTATCCTCCCCCTGTCCTTCTCCCTCCCTCTATCCTCCCCCTGTTTCTCTCTCCCTCTATCCTCCCCCTGTTTCTCTCTCCCTCTATCCTCCCCCTGTTTCTCTCTCCCTCATCCTCCCCCTGTCCTTCTCTCTCTATCCTCCCCCATGTTCCTCCCTCCCTCCCTCCCTCCTCCCTCCCTCCCTCCCTCCCCTCCCTCCCTCCCTCCCTCCCTCCCCCTCCCTCCCTCCCTCCCTCCCTCCCTCCCTCCCTCCCTCCCTCCCTCCCTC
>NC_088219.1:8262170-8277170 GCF_036934945.1 Oncorhynchus masou masou
GGGACAGAGACAGGGAGAGGCACAGGGAGGAGAGAGACAGAGACATGGAGAGGGAGGAGGAGGAGAGACAGGGAGAGGGAGGAGAGAGAGACAGGGACAGGGAGAAGGAGAGAGACAGGGAGAGGGACAGGGAGGAGAGAGACAGAGACATGGAGAGGGAGGAGAGAGACAGGGACAGGGAGGAGAGAGACAGGGAGAGGGACAGGGAGGAGAGAGACAGAGACATGGAGAGGGAGGAGAGAGACAGGGACAGGGAGAAGGAGAGAGACAGGGAGAGGGACAGGGAGGAGAGAGACAGAGACATGGAGAGGGAGAAGGGGGACAGAGACAGGGAGAGGGACAGGGAGGAGAGAGACAGAGACATGGAGAGGGAGAAGAGGGACAGGGAGAAGGAGAGACAGGGAGAGGGACAGGGAGGAGAGAGACAGAGATATGGAGAGGGAGAAGGGGGACAGAGACAGGGAGAGGGACAGGGAGGAGAGAGACAAAGACATGGAGAGGGAGAAGGGGGACAGAGACATGGAGAGGGAGAAGGGGGACAGAGATAGGGAGAGGGACAGGGAGGAGAGAGACAGAGACAGGGAGAGGGACAGGGAGGAGAGAGACAGAGACATGGAGAGGGAGAAGAGGGACAGAGACATGGAGAGGAGAAGAGGGACAGAGACAGGAGAGGGACAGGGACAGGGAGAAGAGGGACAGAGACATGGAGAGGGAGAAGAGGGACAGAGACATGGAGAGGGAGAAGAGGGACAGTGGCGGAGAAAGTGGTAGTGAAAGGGCATGTCTGGAGTTCATGACCCTGATGGACAGGACATCTACCTGAGGCTTGGCCACTCCCCCGACGACGCTCCGCCCTCCGTCTCACACGCATCATCACTCGCCATCAGCTCCTCACCCGGCTCACTCAAGGTGGGGAACATGCTTATGACAGTCTAACGATGCATTATAACTGCATTAATGTGTTATACACATAAATAAGGTGTTACTAATGAACGTGCTGTAGTCTGCCTCTGTCAGTGTCCTTGGTGTTAATGAAAGTGCTGTAGTCTACCTCTGTCAGTGTCCTTGGTGTTAATGAAAGTGCTGTAGTCTACCTCTGTCAGTGTCCTTGTTCTGGAACCTTTGACAGTAGGAGGGTCCATCAGCATCAAATTGTTCTGGAACCTTTGACAGTAGGAGGGTCCCTCAGCATCAAATTGTTCTGGAACCTTTGACAGTAGGAGGGTCCCTCAGCATCAAATTGTTCTGGAACCATGGGCAGTAGGAGGGTCCCTCAGCATCAAACTGTTCTGGAACCTTTGACAGTAGGAGGGTCCCTCAGCATCAAACTGTTCTGGAACCTTTGACAGTAGGAGGGTCCTCAGCATCAAACTGTTCTGGAACCTTTGACAGTAGGAGGGTCCCTCAGCATCAAACTGTTCTGGAACCTTTGACAGTAGGAGGGTCCATCAGCATCAAACTGTTCTGGAACCTTTGACAGTAGGAGGGTCCATCAGCATCAAACTGTTCTGGAACCTTTGACAGTAGGAGGGTCCCTCAGCATCAAACTGTTCTGGAACCATGGGCAGTAGGAGGGTCCCTCAGCATCAAACTGTTCTGGAACCTTTGACAGTAGGAGGGTCCCTCAGCATCAAACTGTTCTGGAACCTTTGACAGTAGGAGGGTCCCTCAGCATCAAACTGTTCTGGAACCTTTGACAGTAGGAGGGTCCCTCAGCATCAAACTGTTCTGGAACCTTTGACAGTAGGAGGGTCCCTCAGCATCAAACTGTTCTGGAACCATTGACAGTAGGAGGGTCCCTCAGCATCAAACTGTTCTGGAACCTTTGACAGTAGGAGGGTCCCTCAGCATCAAACTGTTCTGGAACCATTGTTTCAGCCTGTCTCTATGTAGCTCAGCACAGCCCAGTGTTCCATGATTGCTTCCTGCACTTCCTGTCACATGACCTGTGTTGACAGGAAGTCCTCTCTCTCCCAGCCTGCTCTGCCCATTGTAATGGAGATGTCACAGGGCTGTTGTTGGAGAGTTCTGGTGGCTTTCGGTAGCTGTACAGGGCTGAGGGTTTGTTTGGTCCCGGATGTTTGGTCCCGGATGGTTTGGTCCCGGATGGTTTGGTCCCGGATGGTTTGGTCCCGGATGGTTTGGTACTGGTTGGTTTGGTCCCGGATGGTTTGGTCCCAGTTGGTTTGGTACCGATTGGTTTGATCCCGGATGGTTTGGTACTGGTTGGTTTGGTACCAGTTTGTTTGGTCCCGGATGGTTTGGTACTGGTTGGTGTGGTACCGGTTGGTTTGGTACAGTTTGGTTTGGTACTGGTTGGTTTTGTCCCGGGTGGTTTGGTACCGGTTGGTTTGGTACCAGTTGGTTTGGTACCGGATGGTTTGGTACCGGTTGGTTTGGTACTGGTTGGTTTGGTCCCAGATGGTTTGGTACCAGTTGGTTTGGTACCGGTTGGTTTAGTACCAGTTTGTTTGGTCCCGGATGGTTTGGTACTGGTTGGTTTGGTACCGGTAGTTTTGGTACTGGTTGGTTTGGTACCGGTTGGTTTGGTCCCGGATGGTTTGGTACCGGTTGGTTTGGTACTGGTTGGTTTGGTCCCGGATGGTTTGGTACCGGTTGGTTTGTTACCGGTTGACAGCCTAGGAACAGTGGTTAACTGCCTGTTCAGGGGCAGAACGACAGATTTGTACCTTGTCAGCTCGGGGATTCGAACTTGCAACCTTTCGGTTACTAGTCCAACACTCTAACCATAATGTATTAGCAAGCAGTGGTCAAGAAGTAACGTCTTACAGAACGATACAGTACTTGACAAGGAGGACTGTTTCTCTCACTTTGTATACGATAGTGTAGTAGAGATATAGTACATCTGAATTATACGACAGTATAGTACAGATATAGTACATCTGAAGTATACGACAGTATAGTAGAGATATAGTACATCTGAAGTATACGACAGTATAGTACAGATATAGTACATCTGAAGTATACGATAGTGTAGTAGAGATATAGTACATCTGAAGTATACGACAGTATAGTACAGATATAGTACATCTGAAGTATACGACAGTATAGTAGAGATATAGTACATCTGAAGTATACGACAGTTTAGTAGAGATATAGTACATCTGACGTATACGACAGTATAGTAGAGATATAGTACATCTGAAGTATACGACAGTATAGTAGAGATATAGTACATCTGAAGTATACGACAGTTTAGTAGACAGTATAGTAGAGATATAGTACATCTGAAGTATATAGTACATCGATAGTATAGTACAGATATACGACTGAAGTATAGAGATATAGTACATCTGAAGTATACGACAGTATAGTAGAGATATAGTACATCTGAAGTATGCGATAGTGTAGTAGAGATATAGTACATCTGTATACGACAGTATAGTAGAGATATAGTACATCTGAAGTATACGACAGTATAGTAGAGATATAGTACATCTGAAGTATACGATAGTGTAGTAGAGATATAGTACATCTGAAGTATACGACAGTTTAGTAGAGATATAGTACATCTGACGTATACGACAGTATAGTAGAGATATAGTACATCTGAATTATACGACAGTATAGTACAGATATAGTACATCTGAAGTATACGACAGTATAGTAGAGATATAGTACATCTGAAGTATACGACAGTATAGTAGAGATATAGTACATCTGAAGTATACGACAGTTTAGTAGAGATATAGTACATCTACGACAGTAGTAGAGATATCACGACAGTATAGTAGAGTATATAGTACATCTGAAGTATACGACAGTATAGTACAGATATAGTACATCTGAAGTATACGATAGTGTAGTAGAGATATAGTACATCTGAAGTATACGACAGTATAGTACAGATATAGTACATCTGAAGTATACGATAGTATAGTAGAGATATAGTACATCTGAAGTATACGACAGTATAGTAGAGATATAGTACATCTGAAGTATACGACAGTATAGTAGAGATATAGTACATCTGAAGTATACAACAGTATAGTAGAGATATAGTACATCTGAAGTATACGACAGTATAGTAGAGATATAGTACATCTGAAGTATACGACAGTATAGTAGAGATATAGTACATCTGAAGTATACGACAGTATAGTACAGATATAGTACATCTGAAGTATACGACAGTGTAGTAGAGATATAGTACATCTGAAGTATACGACAGTATAGTAGAGATATAGTACATCTGAAGTGTGGGTTGTTGGACAGTTACTCAGGTACTTCTGAGAATGTGTGTTGGGGGCAGAGTCATGTAAGGTCTAGACTAGAGAGTGTCTGTCTGTCTGTCTGTCTGTCTGTCTGTCTGTCTGTCTGTCTGTCTGTCTGTCTGTCTGTCTGTCTGTCACAGGTCTTACCATACTGTGTTAATATGATCACAGGTCTTACCATACTGTGTTAATATGATCACATGTCTTACCATACTGTGTTAATATGATCACAGGTCTTATCGTACTGTGTTAATATGATCACAGGTCTTACCATACTGTGTTAATATGATCACAGGTCTTACCATACTGTGTTAATATGATCACAGGTCTTACCATACTGTGTTAATATGATCACAGGTCTTACCATACTGTGTTAATATGATCACATGTCTTACCATACTGTGTTAATATGATCACAGGTCTTACCATACTGTGTTAATATGATCACATGTCTTACCATACTGTGTTAATATGATCACAGGTCTTATCGTACTGTGTTAATATGATCACAGGTCTTACCATACTGTGTTAATATGATCACAGGTCTTACCATACTGTGTTAATATGATCACAGGTCTTACCATACTGTGTTAATATGATCACAGGTCTTACCATACTGTGTTAATATGATCACAGGTCTTACCATTTCTTTACCAAACTGTACATTCTATCATTCTACTGACTCTGTATACAGTTGATTCCTAAAGAGATGACATCATCATTTTGCCGTCATTGTAAATAAGAATTTGTACTTAATTGACTCGCCTTGATAAAGTTTAATAAAATAAATAAATAAAAATCCCCAAGTCCCTCCTCCTCTCTCCTCCCCTCTCCTCCATCCCTCTCTCTCCTCCATCTTCCTCTCTCCTCCTCTCCTCTCTCCCCTCCTCTCTTCCTCCCATCCTTGTTTCCTCACTGACCCCTGTAGATGAAGGTCTAAGTGTTTTAGCGTGTGGGAATATGGCTAGAATCCAGAGACTGTGTGTGTGTGTGTGTGTGTGTGTGTGTGTGTGTGTGTGTGTGTGTGGTCTAATGTAGCATTCCATGGTTGGCTTGGGCTCTGCATTTATACAGTTCTCCTCTTGATGTGATGGGGTTTGACTGGACAGCTCTCTAAGGGATTTCTCTGTGTGTGTGTGTGTGTGTGTGTGTGTGTGTGTGTGTGTGTGTGTGTGTGTGTGTGTGTGTGCACGTGCGTCCGTGTGTGTGTGTGTGTGTGTGTGTGTGTGTGTGTGTGTGTGTGTGTGTGTGTGTGTGTGCACGTGCGTACGTGTGTGTGTGTGTGTGTGTGTGTGTGTGTGTGTGTGTGTGTGTGTGTGTGTGTGTGTGTGTGTCCCTTCATGCTTATGTGTTTCTGCATATCTCAGACTTGACTGTTTCCCATCTACTGTATTGCTGTTCGTCAGATTACAGACATTTACAACAGGACTGATAGATTACAGACAGGACTGATAGACAACAGACAGGACTGATAGACTACAGACAGCTATAACAGGACTGTTAGATTACAGACAGGACTGATAGACTACAGACAGGACTGATAGATTACAGATAGCTACAACAGGACTGATAGACTACAGACAGGACTGATAGATTACAGACAGGATTGATAGACTACAGACAGCTATAACAGGACTGTTAGATTACAGACAGGACTGATAGACAACAGACAGCTATAACAGGACTGTTAGATTACAGACAGGACTGATAGACTACAGACAGGACTGATAGATTACAGACAGGACTGATAGATTACAGACAGGACTGATAGACTACAGACAGGACTGATAGACAACAGACAGCTACAACAGGACTGATAGACAACAGACAGCTACAACAGGACTGATAGATTACAGACAGCTACAACAGGACTGATAGATTACAGACAGGACTGATAGATTACAGACAGCTACAACAGGACTGATAGATTACAGACAGGACTGATAGATTACAGACAGGACTGATAGATTACAGACAGCTACAACAGGACTGATAGATTACAGACAGCTACAACAGGACTGATAGATTACAGACAGCTACAACAGGACTGATAGATTACAGACAGCTACAACAGGACTGATAGATTACAGACAGCTATAACAGGACTGATAGATTACAGACAGGACTGATAGATTACAGACAGGACTGATAGATTACAGACAGGACTGATAGATTACAGACAGGACTGATAGATTACAGACAGGACTGATAGACTACAGACAGCTACAACAGGACTGATAGATTACAGACAGCTACAACAGGACTGATAGATTACAGACAGGACTGATAGATTACAGACAGGACTGATAGACTACAGACAGCTACAACAGGACTGATAGATTACAGACAGCTACAACAGGACTGTTAGATTACAGACAGGACTGATAGACAACAGACAGCTATAACAGGACTGTTAGATTACAGACAGGACTGATAGACTACAGACAGGACTGATAGATTACAGACAGGACTGATAGATTACAGACAGGACTGATAGATTACAGACAGGACTGATAGACTACAGACAGGACTGATAGATTACAGACAGGACTGATAGATTACAGACAGGACTGATAGATTACAGACAGGACTGATAGACAACAGACAGCTATAACAGGACTGATAGACAACAGACAGGACTGATAGATTACAGACAGCTACAACAGGACTGATAGATTACAGACAGGATTGATAGATTACAGACAGGACTGATAGACAACAGACAGCTACAACAGGACTGTTAGATTACAGACAGGACTGATAGACTACAGACAGGACTGATAGATTACAGACAGGACTGATAGATTACAGACAGGATTGATAGATTACAGACAGGACTGATAGACTACAGACAGGACTGATAGACAACAGACAGCTACAACAGGACTGATAGATTACAGACAGCTACAACAGGACTGATAGATTACAGACAGCTACAACAGGACTGATAGATTACAGACAGGACTGATAGATTACAGACAGCTACAACAGGACTGATAGACAACAGACAGCTATAACAGGACTGTTAGATTACAGACAGGACTGATAGACTACAGACAGCTACAACAGGACTGTTAGATTACAGACAGCTATGAGATTGTATTAATGCTGTCTATTGTTCTAGACTGAGATTGATCAGCCGTCCATTGTTCTAGACTGAGATTGATCAGCCGTCCATTGTTCTAGACTGAGATTGATCAGCCGTCCATTGTTCTAGACTGAGATTGATCAGCCGTCCATTGTTCTAGACTGAGATTGATCAGCCGTCCATTGTTCTAGACTGAGATTGATCAGCCGTCCATTGTTCTAGACTGAGATTGATCAGCCGTCCATTGTTCTAGACTGAGATTGATCAGCCGTCCATTGTTCTAGACTGAGATTGATCAGCCCGTTTCAAAGCTCTCTTTATAGCATGCATCATCGTATAATGTTCACCGCGGGCTATTCTGCTAGCGATGGCACCAATGTCGTAGTCATGGTTATATGGCATTACGTGAAGGTTCCGCTAAAATTAAACCAGAAGGGATTTAGAAACACTGACGTATCCTTTAAAGACAAAGACAGAGCAACACCCACGTCGACCGTTGATAATCTACTGTGTCGACCCAATGTTGACAATTCACAGGAAGTGAACAGGAAATGGCAGCTGATGTCCTTTGGGGCGATGAGGGCAACCAGCTGCTATGCACAGCTGGCGTTCGTACTGGTCATCCTTGTCCTTGAGGCATTGTAAGGGTTCGTCCCTGCTACACAGTTCAGCCCTCCACATGTTTTATATTTAGTTAGCACTCCAGACAGGAAGTTGTGTTTCACTTCCTGTTGACTCTGCCTGGGAAGGGAGAGGCTACAGTATACGGACACGCCTGATGCCCAAATGGCTGAATTATGTCACGCAGCTGAGAGTCGAGTGGAGACGAATGGATTGGATTCAGTCAGTCCCTGATGAGCCCTTCACAGCTAGTTTATGCTGGCTACCTGGCAACAATAGCAACATGGTCCTAGTTAAAAATATATGTTTATTTAATTTAATTTAAATGTAACCTTTATTTAACTAGGCAAGTCAGTTATGAACAAATTCTTATTTACAATGACGGCCCACCGGGGAACAGTGGGGTTAACTGCCTTGTTCAGGGGGCAGAAGGACAGATTTTTACCTTGTCAGCTCTGGGATTCAATCCAGCAACCTTTCGGTTACTGGCCCTACACTCTAACCACTAGGCTACATACCATCCCTACACTCTAACCACTAGGCTACCTACCATCCCTACACTCTAACCACTAGTCTACCTACCATCCCTACATTCTAACCACTAGGCTACCTACCATCCCTACACTCTAACCACTAGGCTACCTACCATCCCTACATTCTAACCGCTAGGCTACCTACCATCCCTACACTCTAACCACTAGGCTACCTACCATCCCTACATTCTAACCACTAGGCTAGCTGCCATCCCTACACTCTAACCACTAGGCTACCTACCATCCCTACACTCTAACCACTAGGCTACCTACCATCCCTACACTCTAACCACTAGGCTAGCTGCCATCCCTACACTCTAACCACTAGGCTACCTACCATCCCTACACTCTAACCACTAGGCTAGCTGCCATCCCTACACTCTAACCGCTAGGCTACCTACCATCCCTACACTCTAACCACTAGGCTACCTACCATCCCTACACTCTAACCACTAGGCTACCTACCATCCCTACACTCTAACCACTAGGCTACCTACCATCCCAAAACTCTAACCACTAGGCTACCTACCATCCCTACATTCTAACCACTAGGCTAGCTGCCATCCCTACACTCTAACCACTAGGCTACCTACCATCTCTACACTCTAACCACTAGGCTACCTACCATCCCTACACTCTAACCACTAGGCTACCTACTATCCCTACACTCTAACCACTAGGCTACCTACCATCCCTACACTCTAACCACTAGGCTAGCTGCCGCCCTCGACACATTTCAGTGGGAAAGGGAGAAATAACTTGTAGTATGTTATTGGTGACCATCTGGATTTGGTTCCATCACACTTGATTTTATTTAGAGTAGGATAGCAGCCTACAGGAGAAATAACATGTAATATTGGCAGTAACCATCTGGAGGTCACTGTGATACAGTCTACTGCTCAATGGGGAGAGGAACCATCTGGAGGTCACTGTGATACAGTCTACTGCTCAATGGGGAGACGAGGAACCATCTGGAGGTCACTGTGATACAGTCTACTGCTCAATGGAGAGACGAGGAACCATCTGGAGGTCACTGTGATACAGTCTACTGCTCAATGGGGAGAGGAACCATCTGGAGGTCACTGTGATACAGTCTACTGCTCAATGGGGAGAGGAACCATCTGGAGGTCACTGTGATACAGTCTACTGCTCAATGGGGAGAGGAACCATCTGGAGGTCACCGTGATACATTCTACTGCTCAATGGGGAGAGGAACCATCTGGAGGTCACCGTGATACAGTCTACTGCTCAATGGGGAGAGGAACCATCTGGAGGTCACCTTGATACAGTCTACTGCTCAATGGGGAGAGGAACCATCTGGAGGTCACCGTGATACAGTCTACTGCTCAATGGGGAGACGAACCATCTGGAGGTCACCGTGATACAGTCTACTGCTCAATGGGGAGAGGAACCATCTGGAGGTCACTGTGATACAGTCTACTGCTCAATGGGAAGAGGAGGAACCATCTGGAGGTCACTGTGATACAGTCTACTGCTCAATGGGGAGAGGAACCATCTAGAGGTCACTGTGATATAGTCTACTGCTCAATGGGGAGAGGAAGAACCATCTGGAGGTCACTGTGATACAGTCTACTGCTCAATGGGGAGAGGAACCATCTGGAGGTCACTGTGATACAGTCTACTGCTCAATGGGGAGACGAGGAACCATCTGGAGGTCACTGTGATACAGTCTACTGCTCAATGGGGAGAGGAACCATCTGGAGGTCACTGTGATACAGTCTACTGCTCAATGGGGAGAGGAACCATCTGGAGGTCACTGTGATACAGTCTACTGCTCAATGGGGAGAGGAACCATCTGGAGGTCACTGTGATACAGTCTACTGCTCAATGGGAGAGGAACCATCTGGAGGTCACCGTGATACAGTCTACTGCTCAATGGGGAGAGAGGAACCATCTGGAGGTCACTGTGATACAGTCTACTGCTCAATGGGGAGAGGAACCATCTGGAGGTCACTGTGATACAGTCTACTGCTCAATGGGGAGAGGAACCATCTGGAGGTCACTGTGATACAGTCTACTGCTCAATGGGGAGAGGAACCATCTGGAGGTCACTGTGATACAGTCTACTGCTCAATGGGGAGAGGAAGAACCATCTGGAGGTCATCTTGATACAGTCTACTGCTCAATGGGGAGAGGAACCATCTGGAGGTCACTGTGATACAGTCTACTGCTCAATGGGGAGAGGAACCATCTGGAGGTCACTGTGATACAGTCTACTGCTCAATGGGGAGAGGAGGAACCATCTGGAGGTCACTGTGATACAGTCTACTGCTCAATGGGGAGAGGAACCATCTGGAGGTCACTGTGATACAGTCTACTGCTCAATGGGGAGAGGAACCATCTGGAGGTCACCGTGATACTGTCTACTGCTCAATGGGGAGAGGAACCATCTGGAGGTCACCTTGATACAGTCTACTGCTCAATGGGGAGAGGAACCATCTGGAGGTCACCTTGATACAGTCTACTGCTCAATGGGGAGAGGAACCATCTGGAGGTCACTGTGATACAGTCTACTGCTCAATGTGGAGAGGAACCATCTGGAGGTCACTGTGATACAGTCTACTGCTCAATGGGGAGAGGAACCATCTGGAGGTCACTGTGATACAATCTACTGCTCAATGGGGAGAGGAACCATCTGGAGGTCACTGTGATACAGTCTACTGCTCAATGGGGAGAGGAGGAACCATCTGGAGGTCACTGTGATACAGTCTACTGCTCAATGGGGAGAGGAACCATCTGGAGGTCACCTTGATACAGTCTACTGCTCAATGGGGAGAGGAACCATCTGGAGGTCACTGTGATACAGTCTACTGCTCAATGGGGAGAGGAACCATCTGGAGGTCACTGTGATACAGTCTACTGCTCAATGGGGAGAGGATGAACCATCTGGAGGTCACTGTGATACAGTCTACTGCTCAATGGGAGAGGAACCATCTGGATGTCACTGTGATACAGTCTACTGCTCAATGGGGAGAGGAACCATCTGGAGGTCACCGTGATACAGTCTACTGCTCAATGGGGAGAGGAACCATCTGGAGGTCACCGTGATACATTCTACTGCTCAATGGGGAGAGGAACCATCTGGAGGTCACCTTGATACAGTCTACTGCTCAATGGGAAGAGGAACCATCTGGAGGTCACCTTGATACAGTCTACTGCTCAATGGGAAGAGGAGGAACCATCTGGAGGTCACTGTGATACAGTCTACTGCTCAATGCTGAGAGGAACCATCTGGAGGTCACTGTGATACAGTCTACTGCTCAATGTGGAGACGAGGAACCATCTGGAGGTCACTGTGATACAGTCTACTGCTCAATGGGGAGAGGAACCATCTGGAGGTCACTGTGATACAGTCTACTGCTCAATGGGGAGAGGAACCATCTGGAGGTCACTGTGATACAGTCTACTGCTCAATGGGGAGAGGAACCATCTGGAGGTCACTGTGATACAGTCTACTGCTCAATGGGGAGAGGAACCATCTGGAGGTCACTGTGATACAGTCTACTGCTCAATGGGGAGAGGAACCATCTGGAGGTCACTGTGATACAGTCTACTGCTCAATGGGGAGAGGAACCATCTGGAGGTCACTGTGATACAGTCTACTGCTCAATGGGGAGAGGAAGAACCATCTGGAGGTCACTGTGATACAGTCTACTGCTCAATGGGGAGAGGAACCATCTGGAGGTCACTGTGATACAGTCTACTGCTCAATGGGGAGAGGAACCATCTGGAGGTCACCGTGATACATTCTACTGCTCAATGGGGAGAGGAACCATCTGGAGGTCACCTTGATACAGTCTACTGCTCAATGGGGAGAGGAACCATCTGGAGGTCACCTTGATACAGTCTACTGCTCAATGGGGAGAGGAACCATCTGGAGGTCACCGTGATACAGTCTACTGCTCAATGGGAGACGAACCATCTGGAGGTCACCGTGATACAGTCTACTGCTCAATGGGGAGAGGAACCATCTGGAGGTCACTGTGATACAGTCTACTGCTCAATGGGAAGAGGAGGAACCATCTGGAGGTCACTGTGATACAGTCTACTGCTCAATGGGGAGAGGAACCATCTAGAGGTCACTGTGATATAGTCTACTGCTCAATGGAGAGGAAGAACCATCTGGAGGTCACTGTGATACAGTCTACTGCTCAATGGGGAGAGGAACCATCTGGAGGTCACTGTGATACAGTCTACTGCTCAATGGGAGACGAGGAACCATCTGGAGGTCACTGTGATACAGTCTACTGCTCAATGGGGAGAGGAACCATCTGGAGGTCACTGTGATACAGTCTACTGCTCAATGGGGAGAGGAACCATCTGGAGGTCACTGTGATACAGTCTACTGCTCAATGGGGAGAGGAACCATCTGGAGGTCACTGTGATACAGTCTACTGCTCAATGGGGAGAGGAACCATCTGGAGGTCACCGTGATACAGTCTACTGCTCAATGGGGAGACGAGGAACCATCTGGAGGTCACTGTGATACAGTCTACTGCTCAATGGGGAGAGGAACCATCTGGAGGTCACTGTGATACAGTCTACTGCTCAATGGGGAGAGGAACCATCTGGAGGTCACTGTGATACAGTCTACTGCTCAATGGGGAGAGGAACCATCTGGAGGTCACTGTGATACAGTCTACTGCTCAATGGGGAGAGGAAGAACCATCTGGAGGTCACCTTGATACAGTCTACTGCTCAATGGGGAGAGGAACCATCTGGAGGTCACTGTGATACAGTCTACTGCTCAATGGGGAGAGGAACCATCTGGAGGTCACTGTGATACAGTCTACTGCTCAATGGGAGAGGAGGAACCATCTGGAGGTCACTGTGATACAGTCTACTGCTCAATGGGGAGAGGAACCATCTGGAGGTCACTGTGATACAGTCTACTGCTCAATGGGGAGAGGAACCATCTGGAGGTCACCGTGATACTGTCTACTGCTCAATGGGAGAGGAACCATCTGGAGGTCACCTTGATACAGTCTACTGCTCAATGGGGAGAGGAACCATCTGGAGGTCACCTTGATACAGTCTACTGCTCAATGGGGAGAGGAACCATCTGGAGGTCACTGTGATACAGTCTACTGCTCAATGTGGAGAGGAACCATCTGGAGGTCACTGTGATACAGTCTACTGCTCAATGGGGAGAGGAACCATCTGGAGGTCACTGTGATACAATCTACTGCTCAATGGGGAGAGGAACCATCTGGAGGTCACTGTGATACAGTCTACTGCTCAATGGGGAGAGGAGGAACCATCTGGAGGTCACTGTGATACAGTCTACTGCTCAATGGGGAGAGGAACCATCTGGAGGTCACCTTGATACAGTCTACTGCTCAATGGGGAGAGGAACCATCTGGAGGTCACTGTGATACAGTCTACTGCTCAATGGGGAGAGGAACCATCTGGAGGTCACTGTGATACAGTCTACTGCTCAATGGGGAGAGGATGAACCATCTGGAGGTCACTGTGATACAGTCTACTGCTCAATGGGGAGAGGAACCATCTGGATGTCACTGTGATACAGTCTACTGCTCAATGGGGAGAGGAACCATCTGGAGGTCACCGTGATACAGTCTACTGCTCAATGGGGAGAGGAACCATCTGGAGGTCACCGTGATACATTCTACTGCTCAATGGGGAGAGGAACCATCTGGAGGTCACCTTGATACAGTCTACTGCTCAATGGGAAGAGGAACCATCTGGAGGTCACCTTGATACAGTCTACTGCTCAATGGGAAGAGGAGGAACCATCTGGAGGTCACTGTGATACAGTCTACTGCTCAATGCTGAGAGGAACCATCTGGAGGTCACTGTGATACAGTCTACTGCTCAATGTGGAGACGAGGAACCATCTGGAGGTCACTGTGATACAGTCTACTGCTCAATGGGGAGAGGAACCATCTGGAGGTCACTGTGATACAGTCTACTGCTCAATGGGGAGAGGAACCATCTGGAGGTCACTGTGATACAGTCTACTGCTCAATGGGGAGAGGAACCATCTGGAGGTCACTGTGATACAGTCTACTGCTCAATGGGGAGAGGAACCATCTGGAGGTCACTGTGATACAGTCTACTGCTCAATGGGGAGAGGAACCATCTGGAGGTCACTGTGATACAGTCTACTGCTCAATGGGGAGAGGAACCATCTGGAGGTCACTGTGATACAGTCTACTGCTCAATGGGGAGAGGAAGAACCATCTGGAGGTCACTGTGATACAGTCTACTGCTCAATGGGGAGAGGAACCATCTGGAGGTCACTGTGATACAGTCTACTGCTCAATGGGGAGAGGAACCATCTGGAGGTCCCTGTGATACAGTCTACTGCTCAATGGGGAGAGGAACCATCTGGAGGTCACCGTGATACAGTCTACTGCTCAATGGGGAGACGAGGAACCATCCGGAGGTCACCTTGATACAGTCTACTGCTCAATGCTGAGAGGAACCATCTGGAGGTCACTGTGATACAGTCTACTGCTCAATGGGAAGAGGAACCATC